>NC_142025.1:1172865-1402865 GCF_049901735.1 Notechis scutatus | reverse complement strand
CAGGTCATTTGGCCAAGGACGTCCTATGACATTGGGAGAAGGTAGAACCTCCATAACACCAAAAGTCACTTGGCCAAGGACGTCCTATGACATTGGGAGAAGGTAGAACCTCCATAAGACCAAAAGTCACTTGGCCAAGGACGTCCTATGACATTGGGAGAAGGTAGAACCTCCATAACATCAAAAGTCACTTGGCCAAGGACGTCCTATGACACCGGACAAAGGTGGAAACTCCATAACATCAAAAGTCACTTGGCCAAGGATGTCCTATGACATTGGGAGAAGGTAGTACCTCCATAACACCAAAAGTCACTTGGCCAAGGACGTCCTATGACATTGGGAGAAGGTAGAACCTCCATAACACCAAAAGTCACTTGGCCAAGAACGTCCTATGACACTGGACAAAGGTGGAAACTCCATAACATTAAAAGTCACTTGGCCAAGGACGTCCTATGACAGTGGGAGAAGGTAGAACCTCCATAACACCAAAAGTCACTTGGCCAAGAACGTCCTATGACATTGGGAGAAGGTAGAACCTCCATAACACCAAAAGGACGCCCTATGACATTGGGAGAAGGTAGAACCTCCATAACACCAAAAGTCACTTGGCCAAGGACGTCCTATGACATTGGGAGAAGGTAGAACCTCCATAACACCAAAAGTCACTTGGCCAAGGACGTCCTATGACATTGGGAGAAGGTAGAACCTCCATAACACCAAAAGTCACTTGGCCAAGGACGTCCTATGACATTGGGAGAAGGTAGAACCTCCATAACACCAAAAGTCACTTGGCCAAGAACGTCCTATGACATTGGGAGAAGGTAGAACCTCCATAACATCCAAAGTCACTTGGCCAAGAACGTCCTATGACATTGGGAGAAGGTAGAACCTCCATAACACCAAAAGAACGTCCTATGACATTGGGAGAAGGTAGAACCTCCATAACACCAAAAGTCACTTGGCCAAGGACGTCCTATGACATTGGGAGAAGGTAGAACCTCCATAACACCAAAAGTCACTTGGCCAAGAACGTCCTATGACATTGGGAGAAGGTAGAACCTCCATAACACCAAAAGGACGTCCTATGACATTGGGAGAAGGTAGAACCTCCATAACACCAAAAGTCACTTGGCCAAGGACGTCCTATGACATTGGGAGAAGGTAGAACCTCCATAACACCAAAAGTCACTTGGCCAAGAACGCCCTATGACATTGGGAGAAGGTAGAACCTCCATAACACCAAAAGTCACTTGGCCAAGAACGTCCTATGACATTGGGAGAAGGTAGAACCTCCATAACACCAAAAGTCACTTGGCCAAGAACGTCCTATGACATTGGGAGAAGGTAGAACCTCCATAACACCAAAAGTCACTTGGCCAAGAACGCCCTATGACATTGGGAGAAGGTAGAACCTCCATAACACCAAAAGGACGTCCTATGACATTGGGAGAAGGTAGAACCTCCATAACACCAAAAGTCACTTGGCCAAGGACGTCCTATGACATTGGGAGAAGGTAGAACCTCCATAACACCAAAAGTCACTTGGCCAAGAACGCCCTATGACATTGGGAGAAGGTAGAACCTCCATAACACCAAAAGTCACTTGGCCAAGAACGTCCTATGACATTGGGAGAAGGTAGAACCTCCATAACATCCAAAGTCACTTGGCCAAGAACGTCCTATGACATTGGGAGAAGGTAGAACCTCCATAACACCAAAAGAACGTCCTATGACATTGGGAGAAGGTAGAACCTCCATAACACCAAAAGTCACTTGGCCAAGGACGTCCTATGACATTGGGAGAAGGTAGAACCTCCATAACACCAAAAGTCACTTGGCCAAGAACGTCCTATGACATTGGGAGAAGGTAGAACCTCCATAACACCAAAAGGACGTCCTATGACATTGGGAGAAGGTAGAACCTCCATAACACCAAAAGTCACTTGGCCAAGGACGCCCTATGACATTGGGAGAAGGTAGAACCTCCATAACACCAAAAGTCACTTGGCCAAGAACGCCCTATGACATTGGGAGAAGGTAGAACCTCCATAACACCAAAAGTCACTTGGCCAAGAACGTTCTATGACATTGGGAGAAGGTAGAACCTCCATAACACCAAAAGTCACTTGGCCAAGAACGTCCTATGACACCGGACAAAGGTGGAAACTCCATAACATCAAAACAAAATCACTTGGCCAAATCTAGTGGTTCTACTCACATTGGTACTGCCCGGGCCGGGCTTGGGGTTGGTCGATGGCTGGGATTTGTTGCCTGATGCTGGCTTGGGGACATTTTGAACCTGAAAACAATAGGTACTTTACTCTGTGAGCTGAGCAGGTGGACAGACTGATTGGTGGACGACGGAGAAGGAAGGAAGGACAGCAGGAGGAGGAGAAGAAAAAGGAAGAAGATCAAAGGAATTTCCTGGAGGAGGACAGATCTAGAGTGAGACAATTCAAAGCAAGAAAATTGCTTTTGCACGTCAATCTGGAATTGATTTGGATGAGGGTTATGATTTCTGCTCGGCAATTATGATTTATGATTTTTCGGAGGGGGGAGGAAGACGTCCTCGAGATAGATTAGAAAGAAAAGAAAGGAGAACAAAATTTGTCAAAAGTACAAAGAAGCAGCCATTTAGACAGACAACGTTTGGGAGCAGCCGACAACCCCTGGAATGGTGGTCAAAAGTGGAAATTCCAGGCTTCGTGGTTTCCGAGAAAGGAGGAACCTTTGGTGATCTACCAAATGTGAAGGTAGATGTCGCCGAACCTTGAAAGAGGTCACTTGAAGATGGGTGGACTTTTAACTCCCAGAAGTCCCCAGCCGTCAACTTCCACACATCTTCAATGGGACCGAGTTTCACACGGATTTAGGTGAAAGTCAGAATTTGGAAAGCCTGACTTGGTGGGAAATCTACTAACTCAACTTCCCAACTACGCTAAAGAGAATCAATCCGGGAGCCGTCTTGATGTTCTTTTGTATGCTTTCCTCTTTTCCGGGGTAAGTTCACGGTTTTCCAACCACCGCTTTCCCACCTTTGTCTTTCTCTGTCTTATTGGAAACTTCTCAGAGGACACTTTGGGTCAGATGGGTAGTGTAGAAGTGAGATAGATAGATAGATAGACAGATAGATAGATAAATAGATAGATATAATCTATCGATTCATCCATCCCTCTATCATTTATCTATTTATCACCCATCCCTAGCTCTATCCATTCATCGTCTGTCATCTACTCATCCATCCCTCTATCCATTCTATCATCAGCCATACATTTTATCTTTCTGCCTGTATATATTTAATACAATATCTATCTATATATCTATCCATCCATCACTCTCTATCCATCAACTATCATCCCTGCATCCACACACCCCTCCCTCCCTCCCTCATCTCTCTCTCTCTCTCTCTATCATCTATACCTATCTATTATCTCTCTCGTCCTACCTATCCTTATTATCTGTCTGTCTCTGTCTACCTATCTAACTATCCACCCTACGTCCATCTATCTACCTTCTATCCATCCATCCCTATCTGTCTAATCTAATTATATCTATCTACCTTCTATCCATCCATCCCTATCTGTCTATCTACCTACCATCTATCTATACCTATTATCTATCTATCCATCCATCCATCCATCCAATCTGTCTAATCTAATTATATCTATCTACCTTCTATCCATCCATCCCTATCTGTCTATCTACCTACCATCTATCTATACCTATTATCTATCTATCCATCCATCCATCCATCCAATCTGTCTAATCTAATTATATCTATCTACCTTCTATCCATCCATCCCTATCTGTCTATCTACCTACCATCTATCTATACCTATTATCTATCTATCCATCCATCCATCCATCCATCCAATCTGTCTAATCTAATTATATCTATCTACCTTCTATCCATCCATCCATATCTCTGTTCAATCTCTCTCTCTCTCTCTCTCTCTCACACACACACACACACCTCCCTACCTACCTACATCCTATATGCCTATCATCTATCATCCATTCATCTCTCTATCCTTCGTCTCCCTTATCCAGTGGTGGGATTCAGCCGGTTCACACCACTTTGAGAGAACCGGTTGTTAACTTTCTGAGCCGTTTGGTGAACTGGTTGTTTGAAGAAATCATGTGGGCAGAGAACTGATTGTTAAACTATTTGAATCCCACCTTTGCCCTTATCCGTCTCTCTCTTTCCAACCTGCTTTTTCACCCAATTCCCAGGCAGCCTCACTCCTTTCTTTAAAAAACAACAACAACCCTAAGTTTTCAGCTTGGACCTTCCCAAATCCAGACGTCAGTCCTTCCCCCAAGATGCTTGGGTGGGGGGGAAGGTCCACTCCCCCCAAGAAACACGCACACACAGAGATATACATACACAGGTAGGACAACTCCAGAGTCGAATATGAGCACACGGAAGAAGAGGAGGAGGAGGAAGAAGAAGAGTTAGTTAGGAGGAAGAAGACGACAACAACGGCTCTCATGTTCTGGTGTACTTACATTTCCACCTCCAGGGACATGCTTAATATTGTCCTTGGATCCACATTTGGACTGGATGTGGCTGTAGTTCGCTTTTTTTGGAGAGTATCTGGACCTGGAATGTCAACAGAGATGGAGAGAAGGACACAAAGGGAAAAGGACTGGTTAGGTTTCTCTCTCTCTCTTTCTCTCTCTCTCTCTTTCTATTTCTGTCTCCCCTTTCTGTCTCTCTCTCCTTCCCTTTCTCTTTTTCTGTCTCTCTTTCTGTCTCTCTCCTTCCCGCTCTCTCTCCCTTGCTCTCCATTTCTTTCTCTTTCCCTCTCCTTCTCTCCCTGTTTCTTTTCTCTCTTTTCTCTCTCTCTTTCTGAGTCTGTCTGTTTCTCTTTCCCTCCCCTTCTCTCCCTCTTTCTGTTTTTCTCTTTCTCTCTCTTTTTTCTGTCTCTCTTTCTGTGTTTCTCTCTCTTTCTCTCCCTCCCTCCTTCCCTCTCTTTCTCCCTCTCTGTCTCTGTTTCTCTCTCTGTGTCTATCTGTCTCTCTTTCTCCCTCTCTGTCTCTGTTTCTCTCTGTGTGTCTATCTGTCTCTCTTTCTCTCCCTCCCTCCTTCCCTCTCTCTTTCTCCCTCTCTGTCTCTGTTTCTCTCTGTGTGTCTATCTGTCTCTCTTTCTCCCTCTCTGTCTCTGTTTCTCTCTCTGTGTCTATCTGTCTCTCTTTCTCTCCCTCCCTCCTTCCCTCTCTCTTTCTCCCTCTCTGTCTCTGTTTCTCTCTGTGTGTCTATCTGTGTCTGTCTCTCTCTGTCTCTGTCTCTCTGGGAGCCACACGCCAGATGGAAGGACAGACGCACAAGAAGACATGAGTGCAAGCGAGTGTTAGCCACGCCATCCAAATGACTCCAAGGGTTAGGAAGGACCAACCGTGGACAGGGAAGAGGTGGAGGAGACAGAGGAAGGAGAGAAGGAAAAGGAGACAGGAAGGAAGAGGAAAAAATGAAGTGGGAAAAGAGGAGGAGGAAAAAAAAGAAGAAAAAAATGGAGCCACAGATCCAGCAAAGGAAAGGCGGAGGAAGAGAAAGAGAAGACAAAGGAAGGAGGAGAAAAAAGGAGCCAGGGACTCAGTGAAGGAAACCAGGAGGAGAAGGAAAATAGAAAAAAATGAAGGAGTCAGGGACTCAGTGAAGGAAAGGAAGGGGACTGGTTAAAAGCAGCACGTTGTGCAAAGCAGCTCACTCCAGGTGCCCTCCCCCTCCTCAAAAGGGCTCTGGATAAAGGGCCTATCCCCTCCCCCCTCCCCCGCCAAGGGAGGGGGGATCCTTGAGAAATCCTTGTCAAAGGAATCGACTCTCCTGCTAAAGGGATCTGGGCGGATTTCTGAAGCTGGCCACCTCCTCAAAATCTATATTATATCTATATCTATAATCTTTCGTTTAAAGGACTAACTCACACTTGCCACTCTGTGTTGTCGAATGCCTTTTGGGCTCCCTTGAATCCAACAGGCATCGGATAGACCTTGCTTGATGCTCCTTGATTTAAGTCCTGGACATTCTGTCTGGGGAACTCTGGGAGTTGTAGTCCCCCTCCCACCATCTTCCTGCAGGCCGAGATTGAAGGACCCTGAACTCATAACTGGATATTTTTTGCACTTAATAAATGATGTGACGAACAAGCGTGACGATTACATCGGAAGCTAAGTGGGAACATCTTAAGGGGCGCTTCGTCCAGAAGGACAAAAATCTCTTTCCTCTTTTTTTCTGGATGAGACTCCCAGCCCCTCACCTCCTTCCCTAAGTTGACCACAAGACCTCTACTCCAAGCCCCATGCTTCCTGGCAATGCTGCCCCCTCTGAAAAGCGTCGTGCAGGAGCAGAAAGCCCCCAAAAAGCCCCGAGGTGAACTCAAGTCAGAGAGGAAGAAAAAGTGACCCAAACAGGAGAGTAAGAAGAAGAAAAACATGAAGAAAAAAAAAAATACAGGTGGTCCTCGACTTATGACCACAATTCCCATCGCTAAGTGAGAGGCCGGCTGAGGGAGTTTTGGTCCCACCCGCTCGACGGCTTCTCTTGCCATTGCCGCTAAACCAACCGTTATGAAATGAGTCGCATGGTTGTTAAGGGAATTGGGCTTCCCGACGGATGTTGCTGGTTGGAAGGTCGCGAGGGGATCACGTGAAGCCCCTCAGGACGTCGCCATTCCCAGGATGCTGCAACCGTCAGCAGTACACGCCAGTTGCCTGGCATTGCAATTTGAAACAGGTGACCAGGGAGATTAAAAAAAAACAATGGCAAGTGACTCTTTTTAATTCGGCGCTGCTGGAACTTTCGGATGGTCATTCAGGGAACAGTCGTAAGCCGAGGACTACCAGGAGAAGAAAATCCAGGAGGGGAGGCGTGCTCTCTCCTCTCCCAAAGCATTGGAAGTCGAAAACAGGACTCACTTTCCCGTTGGGTGACTTTGCAAGCCCCTCTTTAGAAAGAATGGATGTATTGGGAGTGGTTTTGGATAAGCTGGGTTCGGAGTTTCGGGTAGCCATGGTGAACTTTTTCTCTATTTTGGCCTAAAATGGAGATAAAGTTAGGAGTTTTCATATAATCAGAATGGCAAAACAACGTCCTGTCGCGGTCGCCAACGGGCTGCTTGAGCAACGGCAAAGATCGCAGGGGGTCCTCGGACTTATGACCACATGGGGACTATTTCTGTCACAAAGGGAGGCAACAGGAAGGGTATTCCACGTCACAACCTTTCGGCCGCGGTTTTGAAGTGAATCCCTGGCAGTTGTTAAGTGAGTCACACGGCCGTTAAGTAAATCTGGCATAACGGGGGACAAGGAAGGTTATAAATTGGGACACCATGTGTCTCGCTTAGCAACAGAGATGGTGGTCATACGTTGAGGAGTACCTGCATTTTCATTTTTTTCCAGATTATTATTTTATTTTTTTCTCACGCCAATTTCGAGATTCTCTGCAGGTGAAACTGACTTGGACACAATAAGAACAAAACCTGCTCTAGATGAAAGAAAGCTCAGCGTAGATTGGATACATTGATGTAAACCTGGTGTAAATGACTGGGAAGGAGGAGAGACAGGCTTCCAAAAATTTACGATGGGGTATCATTGGTTGTTAATTATTATTATTACCGTATTATTATTATTAGTCGCAGTTTTCAAAAGGGGGAAAGAATTTAGAGCTGTATCTTTCAGCCACTGGAAGATGTTGTGGACTTCAACTCCCAGAATGCACACTGGCTGGGGGGATTCTGGAGTCGAAGTCCGCACATCTTCAAGTGGCTGAACTTTGAAAAATAATGTTAGTGCATCATCATTGCAATGAACTTTTCTAACGGTCTCCAAATTGTGTAATCCTTGCATCTCTTTGAGCTCGATGGCTTTCCTTGCAGACGTTTTGTGACCCAACTAAGTCGTGTCATCAGTGCTACAAAGAACTGGGATTTGTAGAGAGGAGGGGGAGGGAGGAGGAGAGAGGAGGAGGAAAAGCAGGAGGAGGAGGAGGAGGAGGAGGAGGAAGAAGAGGAAGAGGAACAGGAGGAGGAGGAAAAGGAGGAGAAGGAGGAAAAGGAAGAGGAGGAGGAAAAGGAGAAGGAAGAAGAGGAGGAGGAAAAGCAGGAGGAGGAGGGAGGAGGAGGAAGAGGAGGAAAAGCAGGAGAAGAAAGAAGAGGAGGAAGATGACAACTGTGGTATTCCTTTGTGCTCTCTGAGCTTGGTGGTTTTCTTGAAGACGTTTCGTGACCCAACTAGGTAACATTATCAGTACTAGAAGGAATTGTATATAAAGAGAAAGGACCGCCCAATCCCTTCTAGCACTGATGATGTTACCTAGTTTGGTAATGAAATGTCTGTCAGAAGAAAAAAACAAGCCCAGAGAGCACCAAGGATTCCACAATCCGGGGGTGGTTTTCAAAACTTTTTCCTACCGGTTTGGTCTGAGCGCATGCTCTGCGGGTGCATGCAAAGCAGCAGTTGGCTGTGCTGCGCAGAACAGCTGAGGCTGAAAAGCAGATGTCAGAATAGAGCCGGTGCAGCAGCTGATGGTCGGAGCGACCCGGTCCGCTCACAGATGATCCTTGGAGCTACCAGTTCGACTGAACCGGGCCGAACCGGTAGAATACCACCACTGCCGCAGCCCTTCTCCTCTTCCTCCTTTCCACAAATCCCACTTCTTTCTAGTCCTGAGGACATAATCTAGTTGGGTCATCTGCAAGGAAACCCACTCAGTTCAGAGAGCACTAAGGATTTCACCGTTCAATCCCAAGCTGCCGGTATTCCCTTCTATCGTCCCAGATTATTCCACCCAATCTGTTAAGGACACGGATGTTGGGGGAGGGGTTCTCTAGGTAATTCACGCACGGGGACAAAGCCCATGCCGGTAGTGATTTGGAAAGGAGTCGAGCCAGTGCTGCTGCGTACTGCATTATTACAGGCCACTTCTGCAAACAGCAATACATCTGCCCTGTTTTCTTGTTGATAATTTGCACTAATGCACTGTTCCACCCATAGCATTCGCTCGCTCAGCCAACCTGTTACAAGACGGAGGGAAGGCGGAGGAAATTCCATTCTTTCAACCCACGTGACAAAACCAGGAAGGCTTGAAGTCAACATCTGGCTATCGAGGGGATCCAAAGGTTTGGATACTTTGGGTTGCCTTTAAAACTAAACACCAGTGAGGTATCAACAAGAAGGTATGAAGACCTCCTCGATGACCACAACTGGTTTCCGGGGTTACTTCTGAAACTCATTCAAACTCAAGGAACGTGAGACCAAACTAAGGTTTAGGAAATCAGGTTGGCTTGCATTGTATGAGCTCGCATTTCCCCCCCAAACGAAAGCAACCCAGGAAGGTTGAAGAGATATTTCTAGGTGTCCACCAGCAGTGGGTTTAAAAATTTTTTCCTACCGGTTCAGTGTCAGTGTGTGCTTTGTGTGTGCATGTGTGCTTTGCACGCGCAGCGTTTGCAACTCACCTTCTGCTGCAAGTAATCGGCTGGAAATAAAGAGGTCAGTATAGAGCTGGGGTAGGTGGACGGGTGCAATTGCTCACCGGCGCTACCGGTTCTTTAGAACCGGTGTGAACCGGAAGCATCCCACCACTGTCTCCCAGCAATTTCCCTATCACGGCAGGGAAGCTCCGTGGACATGTTTCTGGAGTCCACCAGGATTTTCCCAACCTTTTGACCAAGATAGAGAAGGTTCAAAAGCACGTCCCATTCCCAGCGGACTTCCATCCAAGACACACTAGGTGCTAGGAAGTTGAGGTTCTTCTCCTTGGGACGATGGTATCTCAACCGCAAAGATACGGTTCCATTAGACCTGAGCCAACCATACTCCAACGGTCTCTCCCTCTCTCTCCACATGACCAACTGACTAATCTCCTGCCCTCCGTTCTTCCAAACCAGGATGGCAGCATCTCTAAAAAGCTTCCCAGGTTGAGGAGCCACGTCTGGATTTCTTCAGATCGACGGTGGTCTCCTAGGACAGGGGTGTCAAACTCAAGGATCCGGTCAATGGGGAACTTAGATCTGACCCGCCCTAGGAACAGCGAAGGATCAGCCCGCAGAGCTTCTCCCAATGAAAACAGAGCTCAGGATGGCCACGCCCACCCCCCACCACCACCACCCCCGGCTCCATTTTCAGTTGCGACGGTCTCCTGCAACCCTCTGACAGGTGGAAACAGAGCACGGGGTGGCCACGCACAGTCCGCCCAGTCTCCGTTTTTTGCTGGAGTCTGTGGCGGCTGAAAACGGAGCCCAGATAGGCCATACACAGCCTCCCGGAGCACTGTTTTCACTGACAGAGGGTCCCCAGGATGCCGTCGTAGCCGAAAACAGAGCCTCGATGAGTGATGTCCAGCTGGCTACCCCACTTGGCCACACTACCCATGCCACAAGGTCAAACACAACCCTAGAGTGGCCCCTGAATGAAATCGAGTTTGATACCCCTGTCCTGGGGCAACGACTCACCTTTCCTCCACCTGGCTGATATTTGATGTTATCCGTGGAACCAATCTTGGAGCGGATGTTCTTCAGATCCGGAACGGAGATGCTAATGGAAGGTCGGGGAGGCTTGGAAACCAGGCTGCTATTGGGCAGAGCTTTGGACGCCAATGGCGGCTTCTTGGCTTCGGCCGTGATACCAGCCGTTCCAGGAAGCTTGGAAGCCACGGGTTTCACCTTGGGACGGACGGACGGACCTCCAAACGATGAGGGGAAAGCGGTTGTCGACACAGGTGCACTCTTGGGACGGACCGACTCGGCTACAAGGAGGGAAGCGGAAGAGGAGGGTGAGGAAGACAACGACGTCCCATTGAGAAAGGAGGACACTGGAGGAACGGAACAGAGAGGGTGATTACCTGTTGATGTCTTTGCTGGCATCTTCTTCACCTCAGCGGCTTTCACTTCTGTCTTGATGGCTGCACAACGCAAGAGAGACAAACGTTGGTTGATTTCCATCCTACTGTTGTTGTTGTTGTTGTTATTTTAAAATGAAGAACTCAGAGCAACAAACATATTCGACAAACCTACCTCTGCCTATTTTCCCCGCAACGACAACCCGGCAAGGCAGATTCATGCCCTTTGTTAACCTACATCCCTCGGTTTCACTCTTAGAAACCGACAAAAGAGAATGATCTCTAGCTCAGGGCTGAATTCTCTGAGCTGCATGGTTTTGGTGCAGACGTCTCATGACCAAACTAGGGAATGTCACCAGTGCTAGAAGGGAGCGGAGGTTTGAGGAGAGGAGGAAGAGGGAGGAGAGGGGAAGAGGGAGGAGGAGGACTGTGGGGTCCTTAGTGCCCCGAGCTTGGTGGTTTTGTTGCAGACACTTCGTGACCCAACTAGATTATGTCATCAGTGCTAAAAGGGGGAATTGCAATGTGTTTATATTCTAGTGGTTTGCCCTGCCAATACCCTAATTAAGGAACTGCTAACTCAGACAGGGGAAGCAGGAAGGAAGGAAGGAAGGAAGAGAAGGAGAGAGGAGATGGACGAGGATGGATGGAAGGGAGGGAAGGAGAGAAGTAGATGATGGATGGATGGATGGAAGGAGGGAGGGAAATGGATGATGATGGATGGGTGGATGGATGGAAGGGAGTGGAGGAGGGAAGGAGATAGATGAGGATGGATGGAAGGAAGGAAGGGAGGGAGGGAGGGAGGAAATGGATGATGATGGATGGGTGGATGGATGGAAGGAGAGGAGGAGGGAAGGAGATAGATGAGGATGGATGGAAGGAAGGAAGGGAGGGAGGAGGGAAATGGATGATGATGGATGGGTGGATGGATGGAAGGGAGGAGGAGGAAGGAGATAGATGAGGATGGATGGAAGGAAGGAAGGGAGGGAGGGAAATGGAGGATGATGGATGGGTGGATGGATGGAAGGGAGGGAGGGAGGGAGGGAGGGAAATGGATGATGATGGATGGGTGGATGGATGGAAGGGAGTGGAGGGAGGGAAGGAGATAGATAAGGATGGATGGAAGAGAGGAAGGGAGGAGGAGGGAGGGAGGAAATGGATGATGATGGATGGGTGGATGGATGGAAGGGAGGGAGGAGGGAAGGAGATAGATGAGGATGGATGGAAGGAAGGAAGGAGGGAGGAAATGGAGGATGATGGATGGGTGGATGGATGGAAGGGAGGGAGGAGGAAGGAGATAGATGAGGATGGATGGAAGGAAGGAAGGAGGAGGGAGGGAGGAGGGAGGGAAATGGAGGATGATGGATGGGTGGATGGATGGAAGGAGGGAGGGAGGGAGGGAGTGAGGAGGGAAATGGATGATGATGGATGGGTGGATGGATGGAAGAGAGAGGGAGGAGGAAGGAAATAGATGAGGATGGATGGAAGGAAGGAAGGAAGGGAGGAGGGAAATGGAGGAGATGATGGATGGGTGGATGGATGGAAGGGAGGAGGGAGGGAAATGGATGATGATGGATGGGTGGATGGATGGAAGGGAGGGGAGGAGGGAAGGAGATAGATGAGGATGGATGGAAGGAAGGGAGGAGGAAGGGAGGGAGGGAAATGGATGATGATGGATGGGTGGATGGATGGATGGAAGGGAGGGAGGGAAGGAGGGAGGGAAATGGATGATGATGGATGGGTGGATGGATGGAAGGGAGGGGAGGAGGAAGGAGATAGATGAGGATGAATGGAAGGGAGGAAGGGACGGAGGGAGCGAAATGGATGATGATGGATGGGTGGATGGATGGAAGGGAGGGAAGGAGATAGATGAGGGTGGAAGGAAGGATGGAACGAAGGAAGGGAGGGAGGAAATGGATGATGATGGATGAGTGGATGGATGGAAGGGAGGGAAGGAGATAGATGAGGCTGGAAGGAAGGATGGAAGGAAGGGAGGAGGGAGGGAAATGGATGATGATGGATGGGTGGATGGATGGAAGGGAGGGAGGAGGGAAGGAGATAGATGAGGATGAATGGAAGAGAGGAAGGGACGGAGGGAGCGAAATGGATGATGATGGATGGATGGATGGATGGATGGAAGGGAGGGGATAGATGAGGCTGGAAGGAAGGATGAAAGGAAGGGAGGGAGGGAGGGAAATGGATGATGATGGATGAGTGGATGGATGGAAGGAGGAAGGAGATAGATGAGGGTGGAAGGAAGGAAGGGAGGGAGGGAGGGAGGAAATGGAGGATGATGGATGGGTGGATGGATGGAAGGGTGGGGAGGAGGGAAGGAGATAGATGAGGCTGGAAGGAAGGATGGAAGGAAGGGAGGGAGGGAGGGAGGGAAATGGATGATGATGGATGGATGGAGGGAGGAAGGAAGGAAGGAGGGGAAGGAAGGGAGGGAGGGAAGGAGGGAGGGAAATGGATGATGATGGATGGATGGAGGGAGGGAAGGAGGGAGGGAAATGGATGATGATGGATGGAGGGAGGGAGGGAGGGAGGGAAGGAAGGGAGGGAGGGCCTTTCTTTGCAACTCCATTCTACCTCTAACCCTATTCCCAAGTTGGGTTGGACACTCCTGGGCACCCAGTGACCAACCCAAACGCTCCACGCAGTTCCTTCCACTTCCGATGTCCGGTTGAGAGGCGGCCCCAACTCCCTCCCCTCACCCACAGACGCCCCTCCCCTCAGCCTTTCCCAGCCTCCCCGGGACGACTCACCGGAGGGCTTCTTTGGTGACAAGCCAGCCGCAGTCCTCGGGCTGGGCGACGTCCCCCTGGTGGCTGCCCCCCCGAACTCCTGGCAGCGGGCAAGGGGGGCTTTGCACTTGGCTTGGAAAGGGGGGCCTTCTTAACGTCGGTCGCCTGGTCAGGAGGAGAAGGAATCCCGTCAGAATGAGGAGCGTCTCTCACGTGTCTTTCCAGAAGTTCCTTCGGGTTGAGAAGCTTCCTCCCCCCCCAGGTACAGTTGGAAGAGACCCTTTGAGGTCACCTAGTCCAACCCAGGAGGAAACCTACTACGAACACTGTCTTCTTTACTGCCTCAGAAATGAGAAAGAATCTCTTTGGAGTGTATTCCTCCCCCTGTTACCCAGCTGTGGTCTCTGCCGCCTCTAATCTGGGCGGTTCCTTAAGCAGCATCTTCTTGCTCTTTTCTCTATAATATTATATCCATCTTCTTTGTCGTCTGAGATACCAGGGAGAATCCCTCCTAAATTTCTTCCTCCGTTCATTATACACTAAACAGCATCTCTTCGCTCCGTCTCCCAAGGTCTTCCTCACATATCAGGATACTACAATAACAGAACTGGACCCCCAAGGTACCTTTAATCCAACCCCCTGCTCAAAGAGGAAACCTACTGTTAAAGCCGTCGTCTGTACAGCCTCAGAAACTAGGGAGATCAATAACTTTTTTCTCCACCCGTTGCACAGTGGTGGACTTGGCCATCTCTTATCTGCTCCTTCCCTAGCCACAGGGGTGGGTGGCTACCGGTTCGCACCAGTTTGCCCAACCGGTTGCTAATTTTACATCTGGTTCGCTGAACCGGTAGTTGCAACAACTGGCTTTTTTGAAGCCCACCCCTGCCTAACCACCATCTCTTTATCGAGTTTCCCAAGATCGTTTGCACGTGGTATTCAAACCACCTCCTTTACCGGCTCAGAAACTAGGGGGGGGGTCTCTTTTTCTCTCTCCACCAGTTATATAGCAGTGAGCTCGGCCCTCTCTTATCGTCCCCTTCCCTACCCAGCACCTCTTTGCCGAGACCCTGGAGGTGTTTTGTACCTACCACGACCAGCGTCCAGACTGTCTTACGAAGGGGAAAACCCTGTTTGTGGCACGGTCACCACCTCGGAAAAATCGCCACACTTTTCAGACGGCGTCCTAGTTTGCTTACCTTCGGTTTAGCCTCTCGGGGGGTTAAGCTGGAGGGTTGCGCGACACTGGTCGACAGGCGTTTGGATGTGGTCGCTGCCGCCGAGGGGGGCTTTTTGCTTGGGCCGGCGTGGCCGAAGCCCACTGCTTGGCGGGGGGAGCACCCGCCGTCCCGGGCTTGGCTTTCGCTGTGGCGGGTTTAGCCCTGGCGCTGGCCAAAGGCTTGACGTGGAAACATTGCCCGTGAGCCGAACGGTAAACAAAGAGGCGATACAGAGAAAGAGAGAGAGAAAGAGAGAGAGGGGGACGGGGGGACGGAGAGAGACGGAACAAAACGAACAAACAAACAAACAAACAAACAGAAAAGCCGGGTGTTGTAAATGAAAGTCCGAACATAGGCAAATCAAACAAACAAACCAAAAAAAAAAAAAAAAAAACAGGTGCAACTCAAATCAATTCAGAATTAAAATAAGGATGGCGTGATTCTGTTCTCTGAGGTGAAACGGAAAAGTGTAAAATTGGCAAAATTGTCTTTCTTGGAGCTTTTGCAGGATGGAGGTCAACAGGGGTGGGCTGCTAGGCGATTCTCCCGGTTTGGACGAGCCCGTTGCTAGTTTTATGGCTGATTCGGGAGAACCGGCCAATCCCACCCTGGCTGGTCCCACCCCACCCCACCCTGTAAGGCCTGCATGGATGTAGGGCCCACCTGGAGTCTCAGGAAAGGTGAAAAATGGGGCTCCCAGATGCTCCGGAAGGCAAGAAATGGGTCCATTTCCGGCCTCCGGAGCCTGGGAGAGGCCATTTTTGCCTTCCCTGAGGTTCGAGGAAAGGGTCCGGAACCCAGGGAGGGCGAAAACAGCCCCCTCGCCATAGTCCAGCCCACCCAGCAGCCAGGGCAGAGATCTGGTTGCTGATGTTTTTGAAGGTCACTCCTGGAGGTCGAAGATTGTGTAAGAAGGGAAGGGGGTTCAGAGGAGGAGGAGGAGGAGTGTGGGGTCCTTGGTGCTCTCTGAGCTGGGTGTTTTCTCGCAGGTGTTTCATGACCCAACTAGGGAACATCATCAGTGCCACAGAAGAACCTGAAGCACCTCTTCTCCACCTTGGCAAGTTGGCCCCGACATCTTTCATGGAGATGAAGATGGATGAACCAAATATGGACTTGGCCCCCTCATCTCCCAAAGATCCCTTCATAGCCCATACATGATCAAGCTGCCAAAGTTATGGACGCCCACCTAAAAACCGTTATCAACTTAATAGGTTTTCTCAACTTTGGCAATGGATCCATCCATCTTTAAAGGAGATGAAGAGGGGTGGACCAAATATGGACTCGCTCCATACATCTCCAAAGGTCCATACATGTTCGAGCTACCATGTTACAGATGCCCACCTAAAAAGCCAGGAACTTATAGCAGTGTCAGGGTTCCGACAGATGCCCTAATTAATTCATGATCCTCGAGCCAAGTTTCAAAAGAAATCTAATTATTAATAAGCAGCAACACGTCGGCCCTTTTCCCAAGCACAGTTGGCTCTACGTAATTTACTGCCCTCCTATGACTCTGTTTCTCCCCTCCTCCTCCCAGGATGTGTCATAAATCACATTCTCCAACCAAAGCACTTTCACGGGCTGTAGAAAGCACCATACAGTCCATGAAAGCGCTTTGGTTGGAGAATGTGATTTATGACAGAGGGACGGACCACCTATAGACTTGGTCCATATATTTCCAAAGGTCCATCCATGTTCTAGCTATCAAGTTATGGATGGTCCACCTGAAAGCCATGAACTTCTAGAAGTGTTTTTCAACCTTGGACAGCTTGAAGATGTATGGACTTCAACTCCCTGGAGTCCCCCAGCTAGAGTGGACCCCTTCGAGTGACTAAGGTTGCGACCGCCGCCGTTCAAACAGGTTGCAAGGACCTTCTCCTCAAAGATCATCTCAGAGAACAGACCTTAGCGCTACAGCTTAGAAGCAGCAGGCTGGAAAAATTAAGCATGTCTGAAGCAGGAAACGTCGAAGGAATCTCACCTTGGTCTTCTTCTCCGGACTCGGGGGAAGGGCCTTGCTGGGAAGGGCAGCTGTGTCTTCTGCTGACGGAACCTCAGCAGGTGCCTTCACCTCTTCTGGTTTGGCAACACAAAACAAAAGACAACGCCGTTAGAATTGACAAGTCACAATGCAACGGGGTTTGAAGGCTTGAAGGACGACAGAACGCAAAGTGCCTATCACAGGGTTGTGTTGGCGGTGGACTTGGAAAGTTTCTCAAGAGCTTAGAAGGAGAGGCCACCTCCCACTCCCTAAGCCCAGGATAACAACTCTGGGGGTGAATTTATACACCCCATCTGCTCCCCCCCGAGACTTCTGTTTCCATGATGTGCAGGTCAGAACCTGGCTTAAGAGACAAGCTGATAGATGTTGGCTTGTAAATCACAAGCCACCTTCAGCAAATATTTGCCCGAAAGATAGAAGAGACTCTACGTGTAGCTCGGGGTGGAACTCTGGGATCCTTGGTGCTCTATAAGCTTGGGCAGACCTTCCGTTACCAAAATAGGTGACATCATCCGTGCAAGGAGGAGGAGGAGGAAGAAGAACCATTAGAAAAAAGGAAAAAGAGGAAGGAGAATTTGGAGGAGGAGGAGGAGGAAATTAGAAGGAGGAGGAAGAAGGTGAAAGAGGAAGAAGGAAAAAGAGGAGGAAAGAAAAAGAAGCAGAAGGAAGAGAAGAAGAATTAGGAGGAGGAGAGGGAGGAAGGAGGAGGAGGAGGAGGAGATGACGGAGGAGGAGGAGGAGGAGGAGATGGAGGAGCAGCAGCAGCTACAGCTTGGTGTAGACCAAGAGTCTTCAAACTTGACAGCTTTAAGCCTTGCGGACTTCAACTCCCAGAATTCCTGAGCTAACAAGACTGGAGGAGGAGGAATTCTGGGAGGTGAAGTCCACAAGGCTTAAAGCTGTCAAGTTTGGAGACCCCTGGTGTAGACCTTCCATGACCCTAGGAGGCAACCCCGTCTATGCTAGAAGGGAGAAGGGGTATCCAAGGAGGAGGAAGAGGGCTGTTTCCTTGCAGACATTTCATGACCCAACTAGGGAGCAGCATCAAAGGAACTATACATAAATACAAAGCAAACCCCACTCCCTTCTAGCCCTGATGACGTTCCCTAGTTGGGTCATGAGACGTCTACAACAAAGCCACCCAGCTCAGAGAGCACCAAGGACCCCACAGTCCTTCTTCCTTGTCCTTCTCCTCCTCCAGAAGATTCCTGTACAAGTTTTAGCCAATAAATTAGATGAAGTTGGGAAGATTCTCATGCAGAGCCCCATCGGTTTAATCCATCGGGGTTGGCAACCTTACAACACTCAAAGAGCCAACTGGGTCAGTTTCCCACAGAAAAGAGAACACTGGGAGCCACAAAACCTAATGGGGGTTGAGAAATAAACGGAGTGCCAGCGGTTGTTGCACGTTGGCAGTTGTGACACGTACTTTGAGTGACAGGGAGCCGCAGCAGAAGGACGGAAGAGCCACATGTGGCTCCAGAGCTGCAGGATGCCGACCCCTGGTTTAATTGAACCTTCACATATAATCCAGGCCTTTCACCCCATTTCATCTGGCAGAGGAATTCTGGGAATTGAAGTCCATAAAAAAGAGCAACGGAGCCTTCCTCAACTCGCCTTATGACCCCGACGAAGACCCAAACATTCCCTTGCTAAGCGAGACCGTTGTTAAGCGAGCTGTGTCTCTTTTCTGGGCCCAGGGGTGAAACAAACCCCGACAATGGTGAAGTTAAGTCGTTAAGTGAATTTGGTTCCCCTATGAAGGTTGCAAAAGGGGATCGCGTGACACCACTCCCACCAGGGATGCTGCCACTGTCATAAACACGAGTCGGTTGCCCAGCGTCTGAATTTTGATCAAGTGACCCTGGGGAAAGACGGCCATGATTGTAAGTGTGAAAAAATGGACGTAAGCGTGAAGAACAGCACTAAGTTCCTTTTTTTCCCAGTGCCGTGGTCTCTTCCGACGGCCACTAACTGAAACCTTGTAACTGCAGGACAGCCAGTAGTCTCCCAAACATGGTGCTCAAGCCCTTTTCCTCGCCTCCCTCAAAGGAACTGGACGCAGCCAGACAATCCAAAGGCCCCGGGTTCAGTGGAAGGCAGGCCCACCTCTGCTTTCAAAGCAAGCCCTTTTTCCGGAAGGGGATGGGGTCGCCTGCTCAAGCAGGGGGCTGGACCAGACGATGTCCAAGGCTCCTTTGACGCTCTCGTTCTGTTAGGGTCTCCTGCCTGAGCAGGGGGTTGGACTAGATGACCTCTGAAGTCCCTTCCAACTCTGTCATTCTGTGATTCTTTAGGGCCCACCATTCCAGAACACTTTTTCATCAGGCCAAGGAAGAACAAGGTTCACACTTTGTAGGTAGGCAGGTTGATAGGTAGAGAGATAGACAGACAGACAATAGATTGAGAGAGAGAGAGATGAGAGATGATAGATACGGTACATATGGGAAGGAAATACGGTAGGTAGGTAGATAGATAGATAGATAGATAGATAGATAGATAGATAGATAGATAGATAGATAGATAGATAGATAGATAGATAGATAGATAGATAGATAGAGTAGGTAGGTAGGTAGATAGATAGAGTGATAGATAGATAGAGTGATAGATAGATAGAGTGATAGATAGATAGAGTGATAGATAGAGTGATAGATTGAGAAAGATGAGAGATGATAGCTGGATGATAGCTAGTTAGCTAGACAGTAGATATGGTTGATATGGTAGATATGGAAGAAAAAGAGAGAGATACGGTAGAGAGGTAATAAAGAGATAAACAGATAGATAGATAGATAGATAGATAGATAGATAGATAGATAGATAGATAGATAGATAGATAGATAGATAGATAGATAGATAGATAGAGTGATAGAGTGATAGATAGATAGATAGATAGATAGATAGAGTGATAGATAGATAGAGTGATAGATAGATAGAGTGATAGATAGAGTGATAGATTGAGAAAGATGAGAGATGATAGCTGGATGATAGCTAGTTAGCTAGACAGATATGGTTGATATGGTAGATATGGAAGAAAAAGAGAGAGATACGGTAGAGAGGTAATAAAGAGATAAACAGAGAGAGAGAGAGAGAGAGAGAGAGAGAGAGAGATAAAGAGATGAGAGAGAGTTGATATAGATGAATGGTAGATTGAGAGAAAGAGATGATAGATGATAGACAGACAGACAGACATAGAGATAGATAGATGATAAACATATAGAGACAGATACATCTCTCTCTCTCTCTCTCTCTCATACACATACACACACACACACACAAAATTTATCTTGTCTTGGCAGCCTCTCGGCAACAGGCCAGCCTCCATTGCCAGCCAGTCAGCTGGTTCATCCCCAGTTCAAAAGGCTCAAGGCGGTTTGTCCAGGCTTGTCAACGCCATTCAACCCGGTTCCAAAATGGGGTCAAGGACAGATGTCCAGACGTCACCTAGTTTCCCCCCACCCCGAAGCGGACACAGAACTTTCTTTGAACTCAAACCCCCCGCCCCAAAATCTTGGCAGCTGCAATCAAGACAGACACACACACACACACACACACACACACACACATTTCACAAGACTGGCTTCAAGTTTTGCCATTCGGTAGACAATGGTTTATGCGGAGGGGCTTGCTGACCAGACCAAGCCTTTCCTAAAATGGCGGTGGGGCGGGATGGACGAAGGAAGACCTCCCCAGACCCATTTCCGAGGATTTAAGGGTGGGTGGTGGGTGGGATGTCTTCTTCTCTACCCCACCCCTTCAAAGGGGGGAGGGGGTGTTAAAGGTTGGTAGGAAGGGAAACATGGTCATTTGTGGGGTCTCCGTGGCAGTTTTTCAATGTCGGCACTGTGAAGAGAGGGTGGACTTCAACTCCCAGAATTCCCCAGCAAACACTCCATAAGATTTGGGGGAAATGCCTTTTATTTAAAGCACGGCGGCTGAGAATTCTGGGAGTCAAAGTCCATTCATCTTCAAGCTGGGGGATTCTGGGAGTTGGAGTCCATTCAGCTTCCAGGGGCCAAGTTACACCCTTCACCTTGAGCCAAGCTGGCAAAACGTCCATCCATTCTCTTCAGGCTTCGAAAAAATATTACATTTCATCCAGTCATCCGAATAAAGTGCATAATGTGCCAGTGTCTTTCCCAGAGGGAGCTCCATCTCAGATTATTTGACACATTTGATACTCAGAAAAGGTTTTTAACCCCCAAAATATACTGGGGAACAACAGAACTCGATCGCATCAAATCAGGTTTTCACCCACTTTATAAACGGAATTACCATTTAAAAAAAAAAAAAAAATCAGAAACGAAAGGAATAGGCAAATCTTTCACCAAATCCGAGCTCTGCCACTCTTTTCTTTGCCCAGTAGAGGTCGCCCTAGACTTACAATTCAGCCCTGAAAACCTCCGTCGCTAAACAAGACGGCTGTCAGGTCCGTTTCGCCCCGTTTTACCACCTTTCTGGCCACCGCCGTTAAGCAAATCCCTGCAGCCGTTCAGCAAATGTGGCTGGCCCCCATCTGGCTTTGCTGGTCCCCCGAGGCCACTGCGACCGTCGTAAGTATGAGTCAGTCGCCGAGCGTGTGAATTTTGAGGCCGCAACAGTCGTTAAGTGTGGAAAATGGATTCTAAGTCACTTTTTCCATGGCTGTGGTGACGCCAAACAGCCACTAAATGAAACGGTGGTAAGTCGAGGAATGCTTGGGCAAGGTTCAGAAAAAGCTGCAAATCCTGCCAGTCCTCGAGTTACGACTATTCACCAAGTTCAAAGTTAGGAGTCATGATCAGTCCTTTTTCAGTAATGGCCATTTAGGAGCCTGGCCACCCTCATGGAAGATGGAAAGAGAAAAAGGAGAAAAAAGAAGAGAAGAGAGGAGAAAAAGGAAGGCAGGAAGAAGAGGAAAGAAGAGAAGAGAAAGAGAAAGGAAGGAAGGAAGGAAGGAAGGAAGGAAGGAAGGAAGGAAGGAGAAGAAAGAGGAAGGGAAAGAGAAGGAAGGAAGGGAAGGAAGAAGAGGAAAGACAAAAGAAAAGAGAAAGAAAGAAAGAAAAAGAAAAAGAAAGAAGAAGAAAAAGAAGAAAGAGGAAGGGAAGGAAGAAAAAGAGAAAAGAAGATGAAAGAGAAAAAGAGCAAAGAAAGAAAGAAAGAAAGAAAGAAAGAAAGAAAGAAAGAAAGAAAGAAAGAAAGAAAGAAAGAGGAAGGGAAAGGGAAGAAGTAAGGAAGAAGAGGAAAGACAAAAGAAAAGAGAAAGAAAAAGAAAAAGAAAAAAGAGAAGAAAGAGGAAGGGAAAAGGAAGAAAGAAGGAAGGAAAGGAAGAAAAAGAGAAAAGAAGGTGAAAGAGAAAAAGAGCAAAGAAAAGAAAAGAGAGAGAAAGAGAGAGAGAGAGAAAGAAAGAAAGAAAGAAGAAGGGAAAGGGAAGAAGTAAGGAAGAAGAGGAAAGAAAAAGAGAAAAGATGAAAGAGAAAAAAGAGCAAAGAAAAGAAAAGAGAGAGAGAGAAAGAAAGGAAGAAAGAAGGAAGGAAGGAAGGGAAAGGGAAGAAGGAAGGAAGAAGAGGAAAGAAAAAAGAGAAAAGACACAAAAGGAAAGAAAAAGAAAGAGAGAGAGAAAGAAAGAGAGAGAGAGAAAGAAGCAAGGAAGGAAACCAGCTTTAAAAAAGGGCAAATAAACTCGGGCCTGGCACCCACCTCTCAACTGCCCCCTAAGAGGACTCCGCCATCCATCATCCTCAGCCACCACCTCTCTTTCCCCCTGCCAAGAGCTCTTCTCTTCGCAGCCTGGCCTCTTCCCCCTTCAGAGGATGCCCCCTCCCTCTGCTAGAAAAATACCCCTTTATTCATCCTCCCCCTTGAAAGCTCCGGAGGGCAAAAGGATCCCCATGGGATCTCCGCATTTTCTTTAAAAAAAAAACATGAAATGAAATTTTTAAAAACCCCCCCCATTATGCGGGGTGGGTGGGGGGTTTGTGATTTGACCTCCTGGAAGGGGAGCCTTGCTGTGATTGTGATTACCGAGCGGATTATTATGCAGGTGGGGGAGGACCTGGCCTTTCACGATAAAAGGAATCCGATCAATGGGACTTTTTTGATTTGGGTTTGCAAAGCTCAGTTCCGGGAAGGAGGGGGGAGGAGGGGGCAGGGAGGCAGGGGAGATCTGGGGAGGGGGAAGGGGAGGGAAAGAGGGAGTGGGGAGGAGAAGAGAGGGGAGGAGGAAGAAAGAAGGAAAGGAAGAAGAGGGAGGATGGATGGAAGGATAGAAGGAAAGGAGGAAGAAACGAAAGGAGGGAGGGAGGAGGGATGGATGGAAGGAAGGAGAGGAGGAGGAGCAAGAGAGGACGGAGGATGGATGGAAGGAAGGAAATAAAGAAAGATGAAGGAGAGAAGGAACAAGACAGGAAGGAGATGGGAGGGAGGAGAGAGATGGGAGGGAGCAAGAGAGGATGGATGGAAGGATGGAAGGAAATAGGGAAGGCTGGAAGGACAGAAGAAGAGAGAAAGAAGGAAGGAAAGAAGGAAGGAGAGTGATGGGAGACATGGAAGGATGAAAGGAAGATGAGGAGGATGAGGAAGAAAGGAATATGGAGAAGGATTGAAGGAAGGAAGGAAGGAAAAGAAGGAAGGAAGGCGATGGGAGGGAGGGAGGACGGATGGAAGGAAAGGAGAGGAGGAGGAAGAGAAGAGATAGAGGAGGAGGGGGAAAAGAAAGAGGAAGCCTTTGTCCCAATCACCAGGAGACTGGGAGTTCTAGTCCCACCTTTGCAATGAAAGGCAGCTGGGAGAGCCAGCCAGCCCCCTCTCTTTCAGCCCAACCGACCTCGCAGGGTTGTTGTGTTGGGGAAAAATAGGAGGCCGAAGTAGAGTGGATGCCTTCCTTCTCTGAGCTGTTTTGTAAAAAATATATAAACATGGGACCCAAAGAAAGAAAGAAAAAATAAAGACATAAAGAAAAAAATGAATGAGGAAAAGAAAAAAGGAAGGAGAAGAAAGAGGAAGGAAAATGGAAGAAAGGGAAGAAGAGGAAAGACAAAAGAAAAGAAAAGGAAAAGAAGAAAGAAAGAAAAGAAGAAAGAGGAAGGGATAAGGAAGAAAGAGGGAAGGGAAGAAAAAAGAGGAAAGAGAAAAGAGGAAAGAAAAAAGGAAAGGAAAGGAGAAAGTAAAGAAAATGAGAAAGGGGAAGGGAAAGTAGAAGAGAATGAAGGAAGGAAGAAACAAAGGAAAAGAAAGAAAAAAGGGAGGAAGGAAGAAGAAAGAGGAAGGAAAAGGGAAGAAGGAATAAAGGAAAGGAAGAAGAGGAAAGACAAAAGAAAAGAGAAAGAAAAAGAAAGATGAAATAAAGAAAAAAAGATGAGTGGAAGGGAAAAAGAAGAAAGGGAAGGAAAAAGAAAAAGAGCAAAGAAAAGAAAGAAAGAAAGAAAGAAAGAAAGAAAGAAAGAAAGAAAGAAAGAAAGAAAGAAAGAAAGAAAGAAAGAAAGAAAAAGGGAAGAAGAGGAAAGAGGAAAGAAAAAGAGGAAAAAGGAAAGAAGAAATAAATAAAAAAGGGAGAAGGGGAAGGAAGATAGAAGGGAAGGAGAGGAAGAAACAAAGAAAAAGGAAGGAAGGAAGGAAGAAATTAAGAAGGAAAGAAAGAAAGAAAGTGAAATAAATAAAAATAAAATAAAATCCTTGGGTGAAAATCAGGCCTTACGAAAGACAGCCCCTTCTTAGAAACTTCTAGAAGACCACCAAATAATTTCCCCAAGATGACAAAAATCATAAATGGCTAGTCCTCGACTTACAACTGTTCGTTTTAGTGACCGTGCCAAATCACCCTGGCACTAAAAAAAAGAAAAGGGACTTTTCACACTTAACGAACGTCAAACTTCCAGAGCTTGGCAACTGACTCGCGTTGACGACAGTGGCCATGTCCCCTTTTGCGACCGTCTAACGAGCAAAGTCAAGCGGGAAGCTGGGATTCACTTAACGACCGTGCGGCCTACTTAACAAGTCACTTATCAACGTCACTGCCAAGTCAAGGGAGAAGCCGGATTTACTTAATGACCGTGCGGACTCACTTAAGAACGGTGGCGATTCATTTTTTTCAAACTCAATGCCAAGTTGGGGGGGGGGGGCGGAAGGCAGGCCAGATTCATTTAATGCCCGTGGGACACAAAGGCAGCAATTCGCTTAAGAACCGTGGCCAGAAAAGTCATAAAATGGGGGAAAGCAACTTGTTTCACTTAGTGACCGAAATGGGGGTGGTCCTTCGTGGTCGTATCTCGAGGATTGCCCGCGTTGTGGTGGTTGTGGTTGTGGTTGTTGTTTTTAAACAGGTCCGGCATTCAATTGCAAGTCCCAGCTTCCAGAAGTTGCCTTTTTCTCTCTGCACAAAAGCTTTGCGGTTTCTCTGCACAATAGGCAGCACAAAAGTAGCTACGCAAGAGCTCGACAATCCGCCCCCCTCTCTCCCCCCAGTCCTGAAACCCAGGCAAAACCTCCAGGGAGTCTGTCTCTCTCTCTCTCTCTCTCACACACACAAACACACACAAAAGGCTGAAAAAAACCGAGCTAGAGAAAAAGAGATTTAAGGAGGTGGGAAAAGAAGCCGCACAATTGCGAAGCACAATTTCAAAGTTCGCACAAAAGGCCTGGAGGGGGTTTGGCTGGCGACTGGTTTAATGAGGGAGGGGATGCGTCAGAGGGGAGGGGGCTCTGTGGAGGAGGAAGAGGAGGAGGAGGAGGAGGAGGAGGAAGAGGAAGAGGAGGAGGAGGAGGAGGAGGAGGAGGAGGAGGAGGAGGAGAAAGGAGGAAAGAAGCGAAGGAGGGACAAAATGAGAAAGGAAACCCAAAGAGGGAAGGAGGGAAGGAAGGAAAAGAAAGAGAAGAGAAAGAGAAGGAAAATGGGAAGAGAAAGAGACAAGAAGGGAGGGAGGGAGGGGAGGGAGGAAGAGGAAGAGAAAAAGAAAGAGAAGGAAAGAAGGAAAAAGAGAAGAAGAGAAGGAAGGGAGAGAGGGAGGGAAGAATGGAAAAGGAAGAAAGAGAAGGAAGGAAAATGGGAAGAGAAATAGACAACAAGAAGGGAAGGAGGAAGAGAAAGAGAAAAAGAAAGGGAAAGAGAAGAAGGAAAAGAAGGAAAAGGAAAGAAGAGAAGGAAGAAGGGAGGAAAGGAAGGAAAGGGGGAAGAGAAAGAGACAAGAAGGGAAAAAGGAAGCAAGGCAGAGAGGGAGGGAAGGAAGGGAAGAGAAAGAGAAAGAGAAAAAGAAAGGGAAAGGGAAAAGGAAAGAGATGGAAGGAAAAGGGAAAGAGACAAGAAGAAAAGGAAGGACAGGAGAAGCGAGGAGGGAAGGAAAGAGAAGGGTAGGAAGGAAGGAGGGAGGAGAAAGAGGGAGGGAGGGAAGGAGGAAAGAGGGAAGGAAGGGAAAGAGAAAGAGAAGAAGGAAGGGAGAGGGAGGGAGGAAAGAAGGAAGAAAAAGAGAAAGAGAAAAGAGGAGGAAGGAAATAGGGGGAGAGAAAGAGATGAAGAGAAAATGAAAGAGAGAAAAGAGGAGGAACAGAAGAAAGGAGAAGGGGAGAAAGAGAGGAAGGAGAAAAAGAAGAAAGGAAGGAAGTTGAAAGAGAAAGGGAAAAGACCAACAAAAGAGAAGGAGGAAGGAAAAAGGGCCAGAGAAAAAAGCCGAAGAAGGGGGAGAGAAAGAGAGGAAGGAGAAAGAGAAAAAGAAGGAAGGAAGGAAGGAGAAAGAGGAAAGGGGGAAGGAAGGAAAAGGGGAGAGAAAAAGAGAAGAAGGGAGAGGGAGGGAGGGAGGAAAGAAGGAAGAAAAAGACAGAAAGAAAAGAGAAGAGAAAAAGAGAAAGAGAGAAGAAGAGGAACAGAAGAAGGAAGGAGAAGGGGAAGAGAAAGAGGAAGGAGAAAAAGAAGAAAGGAAGGCAGTAGAAAGAGAAAGAGAAGAAGACTGAAGAAGAGAAGAAAGGAAAAAGAAAGG
The DNA here is from genome assembly GCF_049901735.1 of Notechis scutatus. NCBI lineage: Eukaryota > Metazoa > Chordata > Lepidosauria > Squamata > Elapidae > Notechis > Notechis scutatus. The sequence goes on along the minus strand of NC_142025.1, from coordinate 1,376,121 downwards.
CAAGAGAAAGAAAAAGAGGGACAGAAGAAGAGGAAGAGAAAGAGAGGGAGGAGGAAGAGAAAAAGAAGGAAGAAAGGTGAAAGACAAGACAGAAAAAGAGGAGGAAGAGAAAAAGAAGGAAGAAAGGTGAAAGACAAGACAGAAAAAGAGGAGGAAGAGAAAAAGAAGGAAGGAAGGTGAAAGACAAGACAGAAAAAAGAGGAGGAAGAGAAAAAGAAAGAAGGAAGGTGAAAGACAAGACAGAAAAAAGAGGAGGAAGAGAAAAAGAAGGAAGAAAGGTGAAAGACAAGACAGAAAAAGAGGAGGAAGAGAAAAAGAAGGAAGAAAGGTAAAAGACAAGACAGAAAAAAAGAGGAGGAAGAGAAAAAGAAAGAAGGAAGGTGAAAGACAAGACAGAAAAAGAGGAGGAAGAGAAAAAGAAGGAAGAAAGGTAAAAGACAAGACAGAAAAAAGAGGAGGAAGAGAAAAAGAAGGAAGAAAGGTAAAAGACAAGACAGAAAAAGAGGAGGAAGAGAAAAAGAAAGAAGGAAGGGAAGGAATCCAGGTTTCTTCAGCGGCCTCAGATGGATGTCGCAAATCTAGGTCACAACACACAAAATGGAGGTGGGCCGGTGATAGACGGCAACGGCAAAACTACAAAAGCCCCCCCGTGTGGGAAAAAAAAGGCAGCCGTGAACAGCTTCCTTCCTTCCAAAGAACTCCAACACCCATCATCCACTGGTGGGGATCCTTTTGGAGACCCGCCGAGCCGAGCTGGGAAAAGTCCGTCGGAAAAGTGGGGGGATTTTTGTGTGTGGGGGGAGAGGGTGGATTTCCCAGCGGATTCCCTCTTTTCGGCATCTTGGGATCCCGAGGACGGGATCCGGTTGATCCCCAGATCTGTTTTCCTCTGAATGGAATGAAATCCGGCGTTGGGAATTGTTTTGAGAGTCGGGAGGGGGGACCAAAGCAGGATTGGAACCCAAAACCAAAAAGAAAGAAAAAAAGTCCTCATTTTATGACCACTATTCAGACCTAAGCGAGACTGTCGTTAAGTGAGTTTCGCCCTGTTGGGACCAGATCTGTGCTATCCCCAGCTCTCTTTGCCCCAAGACAAATAGTCTTCAATTTAACGCCATCATCAAGCCCCCAAATCTCATCTGCTGCTAATAAGCAAGACATTTGTCACCTCAAGCTTCGTTCCCTTGTATGGCTTTTCTTGCCACCGTTGTTAAGCGAATGCCTGCAGTTGTTAAGTGAATCTGGTTTCCCCATTCGACGGGGTCGGTCACAAGGTCTCAAAAAAGGGCCACGTGAGCAACCCATCATAAATATGAGTCAGCTGCCAAGGGTCTGAACTTTGATCAGGTGACCCGCGATGTCGCAAGTATGAAACATGCCCAAAGCCGTTTTTTTTTTCCCCCCCTAAGTTCGAGCGGTCATTAAATTGAGGTCTTTCCATAATCCAAAACTTGAGATTGCAAAAAGGATCTGACAGGATCTGGCAGAGAAGACTTGGAAGCAGCAATTGAGATCCCAACCCAGCCGGCCTCTGTTGTGACTCCACACCGGTTGCAAAAGTTGCAACCATGCAAAAGTTGTGTTATGAAACCTCCCCCGCCTCCGCCAAAATAAAATAAAATTGTATTCACACCAGGGACTAGAAACTTGAGAAGTGCGCACGAGCCGTTTGCGGGGGTCACAGAGATTCCATTCCAGCTCTGTTTTGTTTTTGTTTTTTCTTGGTTGGAACAAAGCCCCCTAAATTTTCTGTAGAAATCCTTACGGATCGCCCCCAAATCCCCCCAAGGATCGACTTTAAGGATCTATCCTGGAAAAACATGGAATTTGGAAGCAAAAAAAAATGGGGGGGTCAAAATTTGAGAGAAAAACCCTAAATCTGATTTTTGTTTCATGGCTCTTATTCTTCCCCACTAGATATAAATATAGCCAAAAAAAAAAAAAAAAAATAGAATTTCAAGTGTTGACTATCAACTTACTACTTACAACGATTCGCTTAGCGACAGTTCGAAATTATCAAAGTTACCATGGCAGCAAATAAAAAGGACTTAGGCCCACGGTTCACACTTACGACCCTCCCCGTTGTCACGTGATCAATGCTCAGCCGCTTGTGAACTGACCTCATATTTATGACGGTCCACCTTTGCGACAAGAAGTCAATGGGGAAGCCGGATTCGCTGAATGACTTATCAACCACAGTGATTCACTTAACGACAGGTTGTAACGGGACAAAATTCGCAAATCAGAAACTCAGTACAGAGAAAGGGAAAGGAAGGAAGGAAACCAGAAAGAGGAGGGAGAGAAGGAAAGACGAATGAGAAAGAGAAAGAAGGAGGAAGGAAGGAAAGAAAGAAGGATGGAAGGAGTATAAGAAGGGAGGAAGGAGGAAAAAAGGAAGGGAAGGAAGGGAGAGGGAGGGAGGGAGGAAGGGAAAAAGAGAGGGAGAAAGGGAAGCAAGGAAGGAAAGAAGGAACAAAAACAGAAAAGAGCAAGGAGGGAGAGAAAGCGAAGGAAGGAAAAGAACGAGAGGGAGGGAGGGAGGAAAAAGGAAGGCAGGGGAATGGAAAAAGGGAAAGGGAAAGGAAGGAAGGAAAACAGAAAGAGGTAGGAGAGAAGGAAGGGAAACGATAAAGAGAAGGAGGAAGGAAAGAAGGAAGGATGGAAGGCGAGCAGGAGGGAGGAGGAAGGAAGGAAAACAGAGGAAGGGAGAGAAAGAAGGGAGGGGAAAAAGAAATGGATAAAGAGAAGGAAGGAAAGAATGAAAATAAAGGAGGGAGAGAAGGAAGGAAAGAAGGAAAGGGGAAGGAGGGAAGTAAAGAAGGAGATGGATGAAAGAAGGAAAGAAGGTGAGGAGAAGGAGGGAGGGAGGAAATCAGAGAGGGAGGTCTAGAAGGAAGGAAGGGGAAAGAGAAAGGGAAAGGAGGAAAATTAAAAGGAGGGAGGGAAGGAAGGCAGAGAGGCAGGGAAGAAGGGGAGGGAGGGAAGGAAAGAAGGAGAGGAGAGGGAGGGAGGAGAGAAGGAGGAAGGAAGGAAGGAAGAAGAAAGAAAAACAAGAAGGAAAGGAAAGGAAAAGAAGAACTGAGAAAAACAGAAAACAGGAATGTTTTCTGACTTCCTTTGCAACAGATAGAAATAAAAAGCAAAATTAATCTACCATCCAATCCTCCCCACCATCCCCCCCCCAAAAAAATCCAGATTTCATCTTTTTCCCTTTTGTGGCCAGACGCCCCCCCCCCAAGGGAGCCATCCCCGTCCGTCATAAAATGAGGGTCTGCCTTGAAGGTGATGGCGAGGGGGAATTCAAGGAAAGCCGACCTTCCTTTGTTCTCAGCGCCTCAGTTCGTTTCTCTGGCTCAGAAGGGGGGAGGAAACTCCAACCGAGGAGGGGCTGCTTGGCTAGGCAGACCCATCCTCCCCGGCAGGAGACACCGAGGCCCATCAACCACCCTGGCAGCAAATCCAGATAAGGTGGAGGCTCTCCAGAAGGTCTGAGAGAGGAAGGAAGAAAGGAAAGAAGAAAGGAAGAAGGGAAGGGAAGGGAGGGAGGGAGGAAGAAAAGAAGGGAAGGGAGGAAGGGAAGGGAGGAAGAAGGGAAGGGAGGAAGAAAGGAAGGGAAGGAAGAGAGAAGGGAAGGGAAAGGAAGGAAGGAAGGGAAGGAAGGAGAATGGGAGAGAGGAGAATGGGAGGAAGGGAAGAAGGGAAGGGAGGAAGGGGAGGGAAGGGAGGAAGGAAGGAAGGAAGGAAGGGGAGGGAAGGGAGGGAGGAAGGAAGAAGAAAGGAGAAGAGGAGGGTGGAAGGAGGGAAGGGATGGGAGGAGAAACAGGAAGGAAGAAGGAAGAAATAAAGGAAGGAGAAAGAAAAGAAGGAAAGAGGGAAGGAAGGAGAGGAGGAGCAGGAAGGAAGAAGGAACAAGAGCAGGAAAAAGGAAGCTGGGAAGAAAGGGTAGATGGGAGGAGAGGAGGAGTATAGAAGGAAGTTAGGAAGAAGAAATGGAGGAAGGAATAAAGGAAGATGAGGGAGGGAGGAGATGAGGAAGGAAGGAGAAAGGAAGAAAAGAAAGGAGGGGGAAGGAGAACAGGAAGGAAGGAAGATGAGAAAGGAAAGAAAAAGGAGAGGAGAAGGAGGGAAGGGAAGGAATAAAGAAGGAGAGGTGAAAGGAAAGAAGGAAGGAAGGAGGAAGCAGAGGAGGAGTAAGAAGGAAGGAAAGAAGCTAGGAGGGAAGGGAGAGGAGGAGGAGAAAGGAGAGGAGGAAAAAGGAAAGGAAGGAAGATAAGGAGAAATAGGAAGAAAAATAAATAAAGGAAGGCAATTGGAAGAAGGAAGGTAGGAGAGGAGTAAGGAAGAAAGAAAAGAGAGCAGGGAGGGAGGAGACAAGAAAGGAAGGAGAGGATGAAGGAGAGGAGGAGGGAGGGAGGAAAAAAGGAGGAGAGGCAGGGAGGGAGAGGAGAAAAGGAGGGAAAGAAAGGGAAGAAGGATGGAAGAAGAGGAGGAAGGGAAGGGAGAAGAAAGGAAGGAAGAGGAGGAGGAGGAAGGAAGGATGGAAAATGGGGAAGGAAGGAAGGAAAGGAGAGCCTCCTTTAGAATGAGGAGGTCGTTAACGGGGACAGACGCTCTCTGGAACAAGAGCCAAGAAGATTCAGCATCGGGTTCAAAAATCTCCATGAAGCTATATCAAGGATGGGAGCCAAGGCCGGAGTGTGTTCTTCCCGCCAAAAGAACTTTTCCAACTTTCCCCAAAACAATCCCATTTGCAAACTGTTTTCAAAGCCCCAAATACAAAACCACCAAAGGTGGTCGAAACTCAGCGCTCAAGAAGCGAGGAATAAAACCCCGATTGGCACAAAAAGCAGCTTAGGAAAAGAAGAGAAACTTGACCCCAAATGCAGGTTTGCTGTTCGGGAAAGACAGGGTCTCTAACGCAATGGGACAGATGGAACAACCCGTGCCTTCAGCCTAGCCAGGATGACAGCTGTCATCCTGGTTAGGCAGAACAGCAGGGCTGGCCTGGCCGCATTAGAGCCATTCTCCACCTCAACACACACACACACACACACACAACCCCTCTTGCCTACACACACACAAAAGCACACACACACCCCATACCATGCAAACTTCAGCAAGGCTGATCTTAAAGTCCCCCTCCTGTTGGCATCCTGCAACGAGCCCCGTAACTCAGTTTTAAGAGCAGGAGGGGGGGATGAATGCAATGTGGGGAGGGGGAAAACAGTTCCCCCTTTCCCTTTCCCAGCCAGCAGAAGCCCTCGTCTCTATTGTTCAGCCTCTTTTTCAGACAAAAACAACCCCAGCCGTCCTCCTGTCTGTTTACAAAATTCTCGAGCCAAACCCGCTCCGCTTTGCTTGGGAAGAAATAAAAACACACTGGACAACGTACTGTCATAGGGTCTCTCTCCTGGCCAGGAAGATGGAGTGCCGAGGATGCCTGGAAAAGCCTGTTTGGCCAGCCCTGGAGAACTTCTGCCTGCTTCCACAGAAGGGACGGCCTCGCTAAGTTGGGCACAGCCCCCTTTGACGGCGGCCACCTCTTCTCCTTTTTTCCGATCGCTCGTCTCGGGAATCAGTGCCAGTTTAGGGTGGAAGGAACCTGGGCTGCCCAGTTCTCTCTTGACGGCGGCGTCACTGCCGCTGCCGTCCATCTGCCGGTCCCTCTTCTTCTCCTCCTCCTCCTCCTCCTCCTCCGTGGGGAGGAGAGGCTCCTTCAGGATGGGGCAGAGGGGGGCAGCATTGTCCTGACCGGACGGTGGGCAGAGGCCTGCTCTTCGGAGACAGTGGCCGATCTTTTCATCGGGCGCTTGGTTTGCGAGGCGTGACGCTCTGAGAAAGGATGCTTGGCGGGGACTCTCGGTCAGGGAGGGTGACCAGCTCGGGGTATTTGTCTACCAGGTTGAAGGCAGGGGGGACGGACAAGTGGGAGCACTCCGACATAGCGCGCCGCATCGCCTTCCGCTGGGTGCCCCCCCGACTGAGAAAGCTGCTCTCGGGGGCTGAGTCCAGCTTCTCTTCCAGCTCAGCCAGAAACCTCTCCTCTTCTGTCTCGGGGACAGTGCCGAATGAGCTGCTGCCCTTCCCGTCATCCTGAGCCAGCTCGATCATGGTCGTTGGCGGCCCCAGCTTCGACGCAGAGCCGAAACCGCTTAGGAGCGAACTGTCCTTGAGGAGGTCCACGGGACTGTGGACAAGGGCTCCGTTCTTTGGCCCGGCGGCTTCAGACAAGACTGAGTCGAAAGTGGGGGCCCACGCCCGGATCTCTGTTTCCATCAGGTGATTCGAGAGGTCTTTCGGGGTCTCCGGACGGCCTTTGGCATCAACCTCTCCCGACTTTGACCCAGCTGCCTTCTCCCGATCCGTGATCCCTCTATTAGGTTCTAAGACCGGAGATCCCCTCAGGCATCCAGCCGGCTCGGTCTGCAAGCCGGCCGAACCGAGGATGCCTGGACTCTCTCCGAAATGGCTCTTCTCGGACCCCGGCGCCCACTTCTCAAGGTGACCCGAGGCTGGCTGGTAAGGCTTGCTCGGCGCCTCAGTTTCCCTTTGGTCCTTCGAGGCAGCCTTGAGGTCTTTCTCCAGCTTCCCTTCGAAGAAGCAGAGCTTGTCCTCGTCGGTGAAGCCGCTGCTTTTCCCCAGCCCATCTGGACGTGGCGGGTGGACATGGAGCCCGATCTCACTCAGCTTACCTTCCGTTCGCTGCCACTGGCGGCAGCGCCAAATTCCTTCGGTGTGCCCATGCAGGCAAAGGGGTCTGAAAAGCCGTCGGGTTGGGGGTTTTGCACAGCTGGCTGTATTCGGCAAGGGGCGCGGGGGCTGGTTGGAGAGCGACATCGCTGCCTGCCTGCTCGCCAGCTGCTTCTCCCCCGTCTCCGAGCCAGAACACCACCCAGCCGGGCTGGCGGGCACCGTGATGTGGTGACGACACGCCAGGCCCCCTGCGGTCGCTAGTTTGCAGTGAGAACAATCCTTCATACCATCGGTGCGGTTGTTTGAAACAAGCATTTGCCCAAAACAAGCATTTAAAAACTCAAGTGTGAGTGTGTGTGGGGGGGGAAACGGTGCATGGCAAAGGGCTTTTATCTTTTAAATTAGGTTAAGGAGGGGAGGACGAAGGCGGGTTTTTTAATGCCTCAGGTACACACGACTTGAAATCTCTGCTTTCCTTTTTTCCTTCCAGCCCAAGGACCTCCCAATCCCCGCTTTTCTTTTAATGTGTGTGCAAGCACGAACAAAAGACGCCATTCACGGAGGGGGAAAAAACAACAGCAGTTCAAAGGAAACGGGTGTCCGAGCATGCCGTTAAATGAAGATTTCAACCCGTGACGTTAACAGAAACAAGCCCCATTGAAAGAGGGTTGTGTTTTGCTGGGGCAGCTGTGAGCGGACCTGGCCAGCCGGCGCAAAACAAATAACCCGCAACAACAACTGAGGCACAAAGCTTTGTGCAAAAGGGGGAGAATCTCCAGAAGGGAAGGACGGAGTCGGGGACAGATGGTGCCGGCATGCGTCTTTCCGCTATGACAGCGGAGCTGCACATATGGGGGAGGGAACCTTGCCCAGACCCCCCGCGAGCATCTTCAGAGTGACGGGGAGGGGATGCAGCCGGTCCTCAACTTACTACCATTTGTTTAGTGACTGTTCCGACTTCAAACAGCCCTGAAATGAGCCAATTAGGACCAGTCCTCGCCCTTACGACCATTGTAATGCGATCAAAATTCCAGTGCTTGGCAAACAGGCTCTGTGTCTGCAAGCGCTGCCGCATCCTTGGGGCTCACGCAATTCTCGGCTGTGACCTTCTCAAAGTTGAGAAGGGAATCCCGACTCCCTTAATGACCGCGCCATCCACTTAACGACCGTGGGAAATTTGATTGGCTCAACGAGAATGGCAAAGCGAAGGCCATGAAATCAGGGGTGGCTCTCCTTAACAACCTTCAGGCTTCGCGAGGAAAACTCTAGCTTCTACGGCAGTCGTAAGCTGAAGAATCCCTGGAAGAGGGACGCTAATGCTTTCACGCAGGTTTCAATTCGGGGTCAAGACGCAGATAGTCCTCAACTTACAATCATTCCTGTACGACGGCGCTGAAAAAATGGACTTGTGACAGCTTCTCACTTACGAGCATTGCAGCGTTCTCATGGTCACGTGATCAAAATTCAGATTCACGTTTATGACGGACGTGGGGTCCTGGGGTCAAATAGTCCCCTTGTGCAACCTTCAGACAGGCGAAGTCCATGGGGGAAGCCCGATTCACTTAACGATCTTAACTGCAGTGATTCGCAAGAGATACCCTGCTGGGTGGGGCGAGGGGACACGTCTGATTCGCTTAACATCCACCAGAGTCACTGAAGCCCCCCCCACCCCCCGCAACAGCACTTAACAACCATGGGGCAATAAAGGTCATAAAATCGGGGGTAGCTTGCTTAATGACAACAATTCTGCACTCTTGGCTGGGGAAGCCAAATTCGCTTAATGGTCGGCCTGGTTTGTTGAACCGCCGCAGGGGTTCATTTCACAGCGATGGCCAAAAATTTGGGTGCGACTCACTTCATAACGGACTCACTTAGCAACGGAAACTCTTCAGGATATTAGGGGTGGCTTTGGAGCAGCTGAACTCATCCTGGCCTGAGAAAAACGCAAATATCTTCAACTGGAAGGTGACAGGATGGCCCACAATTCTCCACCCAGTGGTCCTCGACTTATGATTGTTTGCTTAAGGACTGTCGGATGCCCTGATAAAAAAGAGATTTATGGCCGACCCTCACACTTATGACCGTCGCAAAAAATCCCAAGCTGAATGATCAAAACTGGCAACTGGGATGTACTTGTCCCGTGTTAGTCTTTGACTTACAACCGTTCGTTTAGCGACGGCTCCAAGCTGCAACCCGCACGACACGAAGAACTCGATAAACCGCACTCCTCGCACTTATGACCGTCATGACCATCGCCCCTGGGGGTGGGTGGGCGGGGTCAGGCAATCAAAAATATCCGACGGCTTAACGACTGGCTCCAGGAGTCACATAACTACTATGACCGACAGCCATAAATCAATGGGAGAAGCTGGCCAAAAATTGGTTGCGACTCACTTAATAACCATCTTGCTTAGCGACTGGCCTCTGTCATGATAAGTCGAGGACCGTTTGCAATTGGTTGTATATCACCACCTGCCTCCTGAGTTTCCACACACACACCCCGGACCCCTTTATAATAACCGCCCCCCCCTTTCTTGTGACAGCAAATCTTCCCTTTGTCTCCTGGCCAGGCGCCACCAACATCAGGCGCGCCATGCGCCTGGATTTAACTGCTTTTGAAGCCAGAAAGCACAGCTCAACAATATGGGTTCGGGCGGGGGGGAGAGGGAGGAGGTTCTTGCCCTTGGGAGTGCAGCAACACACACACACAGACACACACAGACACAAAACCATGCCTGCCGCACTCACAACGCCTGGCGGTTCATTTTAGCAAGGAGCTATTTTTATCCCACCAATGTGGAAACGCAGCCAGCCGCGGGAGAGATAGCACACGTGCCAAGCGAGTGCTTGAAGAGACAGAGAGGGATGAGAGAGAAAGCGAGGGATGAGGCAGAGAAATGAGAGAGAAGAGAAAGAGAGAGAGAGATGAGAGAAAGAGAGAGAAGAGAGAGATGGAAAGAGAGAGAACTTCGGAAGTGTGGAGTTGTGTAGTCCTTTACACACAATATACACACACACTGGCGTTCCCACCCAGCTCAGGGGTGGGATTCAGCTGGTTTGGGCCAGTTCAGGCGAACTGGTTGTGAATTTGACATCCAGTCTGGCGAACTGGTAGCTCCGAAGACCAGCTGGCCCCGCCCTGCCCGGCCCTGCCCGGAACTCCCCATGCACCTGGTTCAGACTCCCAGGTAAGCGCAGGAAGGCTTGCTAAGCCCAAAATGGGGCATACAGGGGAGCGCGGTGAAAGAAAGAAAGAAAGAAAGAAAGAAAGAAAGAAAGAAAGAAAGAAAGAAAGAAAGAAAGAAAGAAAGAAAGAAAGAAAGAAAGAAAGAAAGAAAGAAAGAAAGAAAGAAAGAAAGAAAGAAAGGAGGGAGGGAGGAGGAGGGAGGGAGGGAGGGAGGGAGGGAGGGAGGGAGGGAGGGAGGAAGGAAGGAAGGAAGGAAGGAAGGAAGGAAGGAAAGAAAGGAATGGGAGAAAGAAAAAGAAAGAAAGAGGGAGGCAAGGGAGAAAGAATAGAATAGAATAGAATAGAATAGAATAGAATAGAATAGAATAGAATAGAATAGAATAGAATTCTTTATTTGTCTTGGTGCAAATGCCCTCAGTGCACATAAAAAGAAAATATACATTCGTCAAGAGTCAAAAATCATCAGGTCCAACACTTAATGATGGTCATAGGGTACAATAAGCAATCAAATCATTCTAGGAAACCGTCAATATAAAAAGAAAGAAAGAAAGAAAGAAAGAAAGAAAGAAAGAAAGAAAGAAAGAAAGAAAGAAAGAAAGAAAGAAAGAAAGAAAGAAAGAAAGAAAGAAAGAAAGAAAGAGAGAGGGAGGGAAGGAAGGGAGAAAGAAAGAAAGGGAGGGAAGGGAAAGTGAATGAGATATGGATGGATAGAGGGAAGTAGGGAAGGGGGCAGAGAAAAAGGAGAGGAAGGAAGGACCACAAACTCTGGCTCTAGATGCAGCTTCAGAGGATACTTTGAATCAGCACAGCAATCCAGGGCTGAAAGGGACCTTGGAGGTCATCTAGTCCAACCCCTGCTCTAAGAGCATCATTAAGCGTCTGAATTTTGACGGTGGTATAGGTGTGAGGACCGCTCCGAAGTCCTTTGGCTCAGGGCCATTGCGACTTGGAGCAGTCGCTAAACACACGGTCCTAAGTCGAGGACCTATGTATGCAAAGGGACGGTCACGTGACCGTCCTAGCGAATACACGCAGTAGCTGGTTTTGATCATGTAACTTGGGATTTTGGCATCGGTCGTAAATCTATGGACTGGCCGTCAATCTTGCATGGGGATTGGACTAGAAGACCTCCAAGGTCCCTTCTATTCTATTCTATTCTATTCTATTCTATTCCATTCCATCCCGTATATTCTATTCTATTCTATTCTGTTCTGTTCTGTTCTATTCCATTCCTATATTCTATTCTATTCTATTCTATTCTATTCTATTCTATTCTATTCTATTCCTTTTCTATATTCTATTCTATTCTATTCCTATAATTTATTTCTATTCTATTCTATTCCTTTTCTATATTCTATTCTATTCTATTCTATTCTATTCTATAATCTATTCTATTCTATTCCTTTTCTATATTCTATTCTATTCTATTCTATTCTATTCTATTCTATAATCTATTCTATTCTATTCCTTTTCTATATTCTATTCTATTCTATTATATTATATTCTATAATCTATTCTATTCTATTCTATTCCTTTTCCATATTCTATTCTATTCTATTCTATTTCTATTCTTTTCCTATTCTACTTCTATTCTACTTCTATTTCTTATTCTGTTCTGTTCTATTCTATTCCTTTTCTATTTCTTTCTATTTCTATTCTATTTCTATTCTACTTCTATTTCTTATTCTATTAAATGTATTCTTTATTTATCCTGATTTGTGATTAATTTTAAATAAAGTGGTGAACATTCCTCCTTCTTCCTTCCTTCTCTTTTGCCTGTAACCAGCAACCCTGCAAGGTGGGCTGGGCTGAGAGAGCGCGACTCACCCAGTTACCAAGATGGCTTTCATGGCTTATGTAGAACTAGAACTCCCCGACTCCTAGTGAGTGGCCCAAAGTCACCCAACCGGCTTTTGTGCCTAAGGTGGGACTAGAACTCCCCGTCTCCTGGTGATTGGGCCAAAGTCACCCAGTCAACTTTCATCCCCTAAGGCCAAAACTAGAATTCCCCATCGCCCAGTTTCTAGCTGGATAGCCTGAATAACAGCTCGACCCAAAAAACGACGCCCGAAAATCCCGGAGAACTTTGAAGGCCTTCCCAAGAGTTTGTGAACCCCTGCTCTGTACAGGTCTTCTGGGCTGAGGATAATGGGCTTTGTGGCAGCGATGGACCTCAAACCCACCCGCTGCTTCAACGCTCCGCACTTTCCCTGTTGCATGTCGTCGCTTCCTACCCACAGATGCTTTGCCAAGTTGGTCTATTTTGGTCCCCGCTCTTCACAGCGAAGACGGATTTCTGTGCAACGCGCGCTTGCACGCACACACACACACACACAAACACACACACACACACAGAGCAGCCAAGGGCCTCTGGGCACCCATTGCCAAGACAACCACCCCTTGGAGGGAGGTGGGAAAAAGGATCCCTGGTGGATCCATGACAAGCCACGTGAGATGAGGTGGACACACACACACACACCAACCAGAAAGAAAGTAAAATTTTCCGGGCGGGTGGGGGGAGAGTTGGCATTGTGGGTCTCGGGCTTCACAACCACATCCAAGAACCTTGGACAATCCTCATAGGCGGGGGGTGAGGAGGAGGAGATCACCTGTACCATCTGGGCCTGGTTGCGGGGGGAAGGAGGTGGTTTCAGGTGGGAGAAGATGCTTTCCTCCTCCCCCTTCCCAGAGAAAGGTCCCGTTTGGAGATGGAAGGGGAGTGGACTTCGAGTCCCACAATCCCCCAGCCACCATGCTTTAAGCTACATGGACTTCAACTCCCATAATCCCCGGCCACCATGCTTTAATATGGGATGGACTTCAACTCCCAGAATCCCCCAGCCACCAAGCTTTAAACTACATGAACCTCGACTCCCAGAATCCCCCAGCCAGCCAGGTTTAAGAATGATGGACTTCAACTCCCAGAATCCCCCAGCCACCAAGCTTTAAACTACATGAACCTCGACTCCCAGAATCCCCAGCCAGCCAGGTTTAAGAATGATGGACTTCAACTCCCAGAATCCCCCAGCCACCAAGCTTTAAGCTACATGAACCTCGACTCCCAGAATCCCCCAGCCAGCCAGAGTTTAAGAATGATGGACTTCAACTCCCAGAATCCCCAGCCACCAAGCTTTAAGCTACATGGACTTCGACTCCCAGAATCCCCCAGCCAGCCAGGTTTAAGAATGATGGACTTCAACTCCCAGAATCCCCCAGCCACCAAGCTTTAAGCTACATGGACTTCGACTCCCAGAATCCCCAGCCAGCCAGGTTTAAGAATGATGGACTTCAACTCCCAGAATCCCCAGCCACCAAGCTTTAAGCTACATGGACTTCGACTCCCAGAATCCCCCAGTCGGCATGCTTTAAGGTTGATGGACTTCAACTCCCAGAATCCCCCTGCCAGCAGGGAATTCTGGGCGTGGAAGCCCCAAAATCCAAATTGTGCGTATCGTGTGACCCAGAGCCCCAGCCATCTCCGCTCCCTCACCAGGTCCAAACTGGGAGCTGGAACCAGTTTAACCAGTAGAACCCAACCCCACAACACCCTCTTCAGCTTCTTCTCTGAATGTGCTCAACCACAGGCAGTCCTCGACTTGTAACAGTTTACTTAGTGACCGAAGCAGCAACTGGGTCACTGAGAAAAGGGACAGTGGTCCGTTTTTCACACTTACGACCGGCTGCAACCTCTCCGTGGGAGAGGGGGGATGTCACATGATCAGAATTCAGACTGTTTCGCAACAGTCTCGTGTTTATGACGGTCAGCAGTAAGTTGTGACCGTCCGACCAGCCAAGTCGGATTCGCTTCATGATCTTGGTGACTTGCTGAAGGACCGCAGGGATTCCCTTAACAATGGGGGCAAGAGAGAGGTCATCCAATGGGGCTCACGGATATCTCGCTTAGTGGCAGAGATTGTGGTCATAAGCCGAGGACTGCCTGTAGGACAGCGTGCAAGGAAACAAGGACGGTGCGTTTTTGAACCCCTTTGCATTCCACGTCGTTTGTTGCGGTGGCTTTTCTTTTATTTTTGACATCTTCCTTCCCCATGCACACAAAAACTCACACAGACTCACAACTCCAAGGAGCAAATTTCATGCAGAAAACACAATTGCCCCTCTCACAAAAGACAACAACTTTGGGGAGCTGCAACCTATGTCAAAGATGCGACAGGGTTCCCGCAAGTTTCTTCCATGCAAAGCTCATTGTTAAAGGGGAGAGGGGCCGGTTGAATGGTTTACCCCAGGGGTCGGCAACCTGCAGCTCTGGAGCCACGTGCGGCTCCGGAGCCACATGCAGCACTTTTGGCCTTCTGCTGCGGCTCCCTGTCGACTGATCCCACCACTGGCTGGCCCCGCCCTCCCCGTCATTCCTCGCCTGGCCTAAGAAGCTTAAGGGTGATGGCGGGGGTTGGAGACTCGGTCCATATTCCAGAGCAGGGTAGGTCTTACTTTTGGGGAATCAAGATAGATTCGAAGTTACGTTGCTAACAGTCAACGGTGGAACCAAATTTTGCTCCAGGGTGTTGGACCGCCAAGATTTCCACTGAGTGGGAAAGTGGCCTACAACCTCAGAAGGTTCTCAAGAGGTTCCATAGCTAAATAGTTGTGGTCTACAGCCCCACCAGAGCCTTCCAACTCCACAGGTTCCTTCCCTCGAGGAGCGTTAGTGACCACAAAACAGACACACACACAACACAAGGCTCCAAAGCACAACACAGACAGAAGAAGCTTGAGTGGGTCCCGGCGGACCGAGGTCAGTTCCAGAACTGGTTAGCATGGTGACGCCAAGCAAGCTGGGTTTCTCGCCAAAGACAGCCCCCATGACGCGGTTCATGCCAACCAGGTTAGGTGCTCGTGCCAACGCGAGTAAACATGGGAGCATGTTCTCAGACAATGCCAAGCTGGATGGAGAAGGCTGGGGAGGCCATAACCGCAAGCACACACACACACACACACCTTTGTCTCGCCTGTGGAGGCCATCAGGTCTGGGAGGTCTTCTTCTGCCTAGGTCCGGAGCTCCATCCTTTGGGGAAGGGACAGATGGAGGAGGAAGAGGAAGCCCTCTTGACTTGGTGGGTCTCATGTAGCCTTTCATTGGTGGTGGAGCTTTGGCCCGGCTTGCTTTCTCGGTCTCGCCTGTGGGCCTGTGGCCATCATGATCAGCGACAGCCGGAGAAATTGACGCTTCTGGTTCTCGGGCTGCCGATCTCAAGTTCGGCGCATCCTGGGCTTTTCCAAGTTGTCCCGTCTCCTCCTTGCTGGCTGGTTGGAGGAGAGGACCTCCCTTGGCCAGGTTCTTGTCGTCCGACACCAGATGATCGGAAGCGAGCCCACTTCCTCCCACTTCCTCCAGAAGGACGTCCTCCAGGACCTTATCTGTCCTTGTCTGACTTCCTAAACGGTCCGGATGCTCAGAAGGCCTTGCTTCATCTTCTCGTCTATCTTCTGCTAACACTCCTGGCTCAGAAGTTCCACCACCATGGAAGACAGTCATTACAGTCTGAGGAGCTGACACTTCCTCCTTGGATTCCTTAAGAGTTTGGGTTTCCATAGGGAGGTCACTGCCTTCTCCAACCCAACCTCTTCCTTCAGCCACCAGCCCAGGAGCCGTCTCTAGCTTCTCCACCGCCATTTCTGGTGAACCAAGTCCATAGCTTTTGTCTCCAAGGTACGTTCCTCCGCTTTGCTCCTCCGTTTTGAAAAGACGGTCTGCCGGGGTACGCTTGTTCTTCTTCCTCTTCTCCCGGATGTCATCCCCAGCTTTCACGACCAGGGAAGCTTCTGCCTCTTGACCGTCAAGTTTGGCCAAGTCCTCTTGGAGCTCCTCCAGGATCTTCTGATCCCCTGGCTTGGTGGCTTGTAGGAATTCGGGAAGAAAATGGCTCCTGGCTTGGCTCGCCAGCCAACTTGGGGAAGTGAGCTTCTAAAAACGGGCAGGTGGGACCTCCAGTTTTGGACGTGGCTTCCTCAAGAGGTCCAGCTGGGTCAAAGACATTTGTGAGGTCCTCTTCCCAATGCAGCGGACGGCCAGGAGGGAAGCTTTTGATGTTCCTGTTTTCATCGACGACCTCTGCTTCTCCTATGTTGAAGCTCAATCCACCAAGCCTCTGAGGTTCTTCTTCATGGCTGACCTCTTCCTTAGTTGGTTGGGCAACCACAGGTTCCTGAGGGATATTCTTGCTTTTCTTCTCGCCACTCTTCTTCTTTTCAGGTTTCACAAGTGGGGGTTGAAGATCTGGAAGATCAGGGACCCCATCTTTTTTGGTCTTCATCTTTCTCTCACCTTCTTCTATGACTGTCCCGGTATCCAACTTGCCCAGCAAATGGACGGATGGTTCCAAAGTACGCACATCTTGTCTACTCTTTCCTTTCTCTTGTCCTCCAAAAGTGTCATCAACGAAGAGCTTGGCAGGAACCTGGCCTGTAGGTTCTGGATGCTTGAGATGTTCCGACCTCTCTTTCCTGGTGCCATCAAAGGCGGGGACCTCCTCCATCTTAACTCCTTGGCGGTGTTCACCAGAAGGTTCTGCCTTCATCTCCAAGACTTTAGGAACTTGAAGACTTTGACCATTGGTCTCCTGTTTCTTCACTTCTTCCAGGACTTGAGGGAGGACAGAATGTGGCTTGGGTGGACCTTCTCCAACTTGATCTCGGCTGGCTTCCTGCTCCTTAGATGGTGTTTCTTTGATTTTATGGAGTTCTTCTGTCTTAGGAGCGCTGACTTTCTCCTTCAAGATGGACAGCTGCCCAAAGCCAACCTTCTTCTCCTCTTTTCCTCCCGTCGTTCCTGGCGGTTTTTCAGCAGGGATTTGGAGGGTGCCGGGAAGTTCTAGCCCTTGGCTCTTCTTCTCAGGAGAACCTTTGTTAACTAAATCATTGTTCTTTGAAGACACCGTCCCATCCAACGTCTTCTCCAGGCCCAGTGGGGGTTCCCTGGAGGGACCTTTGTGAGATGTCTTGCTTTTCCCATCGCTGCTTCTCTTCTTGGGTTTGTTGGTGGCACACACAAAGGCGGGGTCTCCTCCAGGGGAGCTTGCCAAGGGGGGTCCCTTGTTTTGATTTGGCCCGCCTGTTTCCTGGCCTTGGACCGTCGACTCCAAGAGAAGCTGGCCTTCTGTCTGCTTTCCAGGGACCTCCAAGATAAAGGGATATGCTGATGGAGGAAGGTCAACCCTTTGACCAGGTCCAGTTGGAGAACTTCCAGGGTTTTCACTCAAGGTGACAGACGGTGGGCTTGATTGCTTCACACCGTCTGTAGTGCTGTCCAACTGTTGGCTTGTAGCTAAGACGTTCATCCCTTCTTTCGGTTCATCTGGTCTCTGTTGGGTTTGGTCAAACATCTCATGAACTTCTGTGGTAGAGACAAATGGTTGCCTGAAGGAGCTCCTGTCCTCAGCTCTTCTGCTCTTCCCCATGCTAGATCTCTTCTTCGGCTTCTCTCTCACTCCTGGAGAGGTGGAAAAAGTCTCTTCAGGGGTCCTGGTTGTCCAACCAATTTCGCCCAGGCCCTCAATGTCTACCGCCGTTGAAGCTTGGCTCAAGCCAACCTTCTCCTCCAACTCTGGGAGATGCTTTCCTTTCCTGCTTTTCCCATCACTGCCCCTCTTCTTGGGTTGGTCGTGTCTCAACCTGAGACTGGTTGGATGTTCTGGAGGGCGGACATCGAGGAGGTCTCCTGTTGGGCTGGTGAAGAACAATGGGCCACCACCAAGAGTATCAGCAGCAAACAAGGGTTGGGCTGGATCTGACTTGGTTTCCACCACGAATGGAGTTTTGGCAGAATGAAAATCAGATCTTCTGCTCCGTGGTCTTTCTTTGAGGGTCCCTGAGACATCTGTGCTTTCTTCTCTGTCTTGAGGAAGAGAAGAAGTCCCTTCTTGGGTTGGCTCGGCTGAAAGAGTCGCAACTTCTTTGACCTCACTGTCCTTCTTGAAGATCTTCTCAAGATCTTTAGGTGCCTCCACCGACTCGCCTTTCCTTTCAAGACTTGGAAAGCCTGGAGCAACCTTCTCATGGGCAACCCCGGGGTCTACAGTCTGGACCTCAGCCTTCTGCCCCACCCCAGCAGAGTTGGTCTCCAAAGTTGAGGCATCGACATTGGAGTTCTTCAGAGTCGGAGACCCCAACGGTACCCTTTTCTCAACGGGACTTAGTTCTCCAGGACCTGGAGGAGAAGTTGGACTTGCCTCCTTCTTCTTCTTCTGCTCCATGTGGTGCTTCGGAAGCCCCTCAGAAAGTTCTCCTTTGGGACTCAGGGGCTGCCATGCCAAGCCGTCGTCCACGGCCAGTTTGACTCGGCTCAATTCTCCCGGGGGGTTGGGGTCCGATGCAAATTTGGAAGATTCTTCCATCTTTGCCGGAGGAAGTGGTGGAAGCTGATGGCTGTCCGGTTGTTGTCCTCCTTTCCCGAGAACTTCGGTGGAGGCCCACAAGGCTGCTTGAGGACTTCCCTGGAGAACGTCTGGAGGTTCGCCAGCAGCCGGAGGGCTCCTTAACTTCTTTGTGTTGTCCTCCCACGTTTCCACGCCACGTGGCTGCTGCCCTTTCTTCTGCTTGGCCTTCTTCTTCTTCTTCTTCAAGGCAGCCGATGAGTCAAGAGGGTCCCATCCCTCCTGCAAGAGCTCCCTTCGACCTTCTGGAACGTCAAAAGCCTGGCCGGCTCCCTTCCTCGGAGATCTCCTGGGACGGGGAGAAGTTCCACCGACGGAGCCAAAGTCGGCCACGAAAAAGGAGTCTCCACTTCTTGGGCTGTGAGTCTTCAAGGTGGGAGAACCTGCCAGTTGATCTTGTGGAACATCTGCCAGAGTCACCTGGACAGGTTTTGCTCTGCCAAACCTGCGGTGGTCACTGGGTTTGGCAGCGTGTATTATTTGGGCGGGAGGTCCACCTGGAATACAGGAAGGTCACTGAAGGATCAGAACCCACCACGAATCAAGAATCACGCTCCCAATACTTAGACTGGATTGGGGGGTTTTGGGGGGGGGAGGGGTTTAAGCTTTGCTGATCCCAGCCTAGATCCCACGTCAAGGATCAGCTTTGCTGAAGAGCTACCACATCTCCCTCAAATCCTCGTCCTCTTCATTGAACGAGCCCATAATCCCTTGCGGGGGTGGCGTCTGGGTAACTGAATGGAGCTTAGCAGAGTGTTTGAATGGCCAGATGCCCTTCCTGTCACCAGAGCGGAGTTTTGTTCAGCAGACATAGCCTCAGTGTGCCCAGAGAGAAAGAAATATCCACTTCTACCTAGGATCGAATTCACAGCCTCCGGATTGTGAGGCAAGAGCCATCGTACCACTCCATCACATCTACCTCAATAAATAATATAACCTTTATTGTCATTTCCCCCGGTGAGTACACTGGCCCACATGAAAGTCTATTGCCTGCTTTCCAAAAATGTATGTATCTAACCATACATGTACATAACTCAGTATGTACATACATATTATTATTATATAATAATATTATATTATATTATGTACATACATGTACATAGCTCAAGGTTAACAGCACCAAAGTTAATTGCAGAAAATGCGACTTCAGCCACAGAGTGGTCAATGTCTGGAATCCTCTACCTGACTCTGTGGTTTCTTCCCCAAATCCCAAAAACTTTAACCTTAGACTGTCTACTATTGACCTCACCCCTTTCCTAAGAGGCCTGTAGGGGGCGTGCATAAGCGCACCAATCGTGCCTACCGTCCCTGTCCTATTGTTTCTTTTTATTTTTCTTATAAGTATCTATCTCACGTATTCAAAACTGTATTTATTCTTATACCTGTATCTTGTAAGCGATTGACAAATCAAATAAATACTTAAAAATAACCTACATATACACTTGCTATAAAAATGCCATATTTTATACATATTAATCACTGTCCATTTTGAATACGTAGCCGAAAGAGGAAACCTCGAAGTTCGCCAGGTTGATGCTATACGGAAGAAAACTGGAACTGAATCTGGATGTTTGGCTTTGGATACCATAGAGCTTCCTCCCAGAAGGTAACAAGGCAAATTGGTCATGGAGGGGATGTGTTGTGTCCCAGACGATCCTACTCAAGGATCACTTATATGCCACGTTTTGGATAGAAGGAAGTGAACTACCAACTACTTTTCCACTGTCCTCACCACTCTCTGTTCAGACTTCCTGTCTGCTCATCATCTCCTTTTAACAACCCCGTAATCCCTTGCGGGGGTGGAGTCTGGGCAACGGAATGGAGTGGAGTGTTCACTGGACGGATGCCCTTCCTGTCACCAATGCAGAGTTATATTCAGAAGATATATTCTCAACATGCCCTAACAGGGATGTTTTTAATCCACTGTTAATGTATTATAATGTGTCAGTACTTTTTTATATACCTATTGTAAATAGTGATGTCTATTGCTGGTCTAAGACTGTAATGAAGTTATATTCTACTCTACTCTACTCCATTCCATTCCACCCCATTCCATTCTATTCTATTCTATTCTATTCTATTCTATTCTATTCTATTCTATTCTATTCTATTCTATTCTATTCTATTCTATTCCATTCTATTCCATTCCATTCCAATCCATTCCATTCCGTATATTCTATTCTAATTCTATTCTATTCCTCTATTTCTATTTCTATTCCTCTATTTCTATTTCTATTTCTATTTCTATTTCTATTTCTATTTCTATTTCTATTTCTATTTCTATTCTATTCTATTCTATTCTATTCTATTCTATTCTATTCTATTCTATTCTATTTCTAATTCTATTCTATTCTATTCTATTCTATTCTATTCTATTCTATTCTATTCTATCCTATCCTATCCTATCCTATCCTATTCCCAACATGCCCAGAGACAGAAATATCCGCTTCTACCTAGGATGAAACTCACAGCCTCCGGATTGTGAGGCCACAGCTCCACTTCTTGGCCACCGCACCCCTCAATGCTTCCCAACCACTGTCCTGTCCCCCCGCTCTCTATTCAGCCTTCCTGTCCGAAGCTGTAACGCTGTCCTCAAGGCTCTCTCTCTCTCTCTCTCTACAGCAGGGGTGTCAAGCTCAATTTCATTGAAGGCTGCCTCAGGGTTGAGTTCGACCTGCGGGGGGGGAGGGTGTGTGTGACCAGCTTGATGTCATTCATCAAAGGCTCCGCTTGCAGCTTGTGACAGCCTCCTGCAGCCCTCCCCAAGTGGAAACGGAGCCTGGGCGGACTGTGGGCGGCCTCCCCAAGCCCCGTTTTCACCGGCAGAGGCGCTGCAGGCTGGTCCTTCACCGTTTCCAGGGCAGGCCTGCGGGCCTCGAGTTTGACACCCCTGCTCTATAGCCGTTCTGTTTGAAGCCGTAACGCTTCAAAACTCCACTGTCCTCACCACTCTCTCTACAGCCGTTCTGTTTGAAGCTGTAATGCTTCCAAGCTCCACTGTCCTCACCACTCTCTCTACAGCCGTTATGTTTGAAGCTGTAATGCTTCCAAACCAGACAGTAATCCAACAGGACGTGCTCCATTGTCCCTCTTTAGCAGGAATGTTAAACACAAGATGGGGTGGGATCCGCTCCACGGGGCATCCTGGAAAATGTAAGGAGCCGGCCTGCATCGCTTCGGCCTGATCTACCCAATGCAGAGAGGAAACATGCCAGGAGTTTGGAGAGTGGTGTCAAGCTGGCCATGCCTACCCACTCGGCCATGCCCCCGGTGCCCCCCGCCCAAGGTCAACCACAGCCCTGATGCGGCCCTCAATGAAATGGAGTGACACCCCTGCTGTCAATTCATAATATATTTATATGGTCTTCTTAGAATTGCCAACAGAAAGGGAGGGGGGGAAGGGGTTTGAAAGAGCAGTGTGGCAGCTTGGAAATAGAAAGTGCATTCCATGAATAATTTTTCAGAGATAGTAACCAGGTGACTTGAAATTTCTGCCGTGCACAATTCTAACTGGAGCAATGTGATTGATGACTCTGGGCTATGGATGTGTCTCATTGGAGAATATGAATTGTGATGACACCTGGGGGAAACCAGGGTCAAGGGTGACAATGAATTAGGTGTCTCAGAGTCGGCTACACCCAGGCAATGCCGGACATGTTAACTCCCATAAATCCTTTTGAAGTTTTGGAAGTTTGGCTCCGAGACTCATGATTTAATTGGGGTAACTGCCAGAATCTTGACATCTATTGAAAGTGGTGAGGACACAGATAAACTGATCGAGCAGAATAAATAGATGTTCTTAAGCTTCAATAACCCAACTCTTTAGCTTTTGGTGGCTGTTAGACCATGTCTCCTCTCACCCCGGGGATGGTGGACATTACCACCCAGCGGTGGGAGGTTTGAGGAAGGGCTGCACTTCTTCACTTTGCTAAAAAAGGTTTTCCAGATCCAGGTTGTCTCTTTGACCAGGATCTAGGTCTTGAAAAGCTTCCACTGCAGAAGATGAATATACTGGCAAGCTAAGATGTCTGAGACACAACTAGGAGAAGAAATAACACTAACACTCAGGAGTAGACTGGACAAACGTTTGTCCAAGATGGTCCAAGCCTCCCGCCTCAGACAAGCGGTTGGACTTGAAGACCTCCGAGGCAGGGGTGGGATTAAACCGGTGTAACAAATCGGTTTTGGTGAGGGTGGGGTGAGCAACTAAGGGCAGGGGAGGGTGGGCAGGGCCAAATCATTGGCGCAATTACCGGTTCGTCCGAATTGGGCTAAACCGGACGGTAGAATCCCACCCCTGCTCTGAAATCCCTTCCAGCCCTGAGATTCTACGACTCTTCCCGCAAGGTGGAAGTCTCAACTTAAGAGAAGAAAGTCATTTTTCTGGACTTCCACCCAACTCAGCCGTAGATGATCATCCGAACCTCTAAATCTCCCCATGTACCCCAGAGTTCAGAAGAGATATTTAATGGCGAACGATGGAGAACACACAGAAAGTCCTCTTTCACGCAAGTGCAGGCCAACCTCGTGAACGGACCTGCCACAAAGGGTTGATCTTGAGTGTCAGGTTTCTGAAAGTAGGCTAATGGTTCTCGGGAACCTCTCCTCCCCCAGGAGATAGATAGATCCAAAGAAGGTATTTGCCATTGTGTGGGAGACAGGCAGGGCTGGGCTACGACCGATTCACCCTGGTTCGAGCGAACCGGTAGCTAATTTTATCATTTTTAATACCCGCTACAGCGAACTGGCAAATCCCACCCCTGGCCGGGCCCGTCCACCGCGCCCTGCCCCTACCTGGAGTATCCATGTGACCCATTGGGGATGCCAGATAAGTGCAGGGCCCACGTGGAGGGCGAAAAACAGGTTTCCCAAAGGCTCCGAAAGGCTGGAAACGGGCCCATTTTCGGTCTCCTAAGCCCAGGGGAGGCTGTTTTTGCCCTCCCGGAAGTTAAAGGAAGCCTCTGGGGTCCGGGGAAGAGTGAAAACACCCCAACCGGCCGTGGGGCAGGAGGCCGACTAGGCCACGCCCACCACGGGCACACCCACCCAGCAACCAGAGCAGAGAACCGGTTGCTAAAATTTTTGAAGCCCGCCCCTGGGCACAGGTATCAGGGCAACTGAGGTAGAACATATCCAGTTTTGGTGGACAACGTTAACCCGGTCAGGGAGAAAGCAATGAAGGGAGGAGATGTTGTTGTAAGATCCTCCTTCCGGAGCAGAAGACCAGAAGCCAAGAGAAGAAAACTGTAGGATGGAGAAGACAGAGAAGGCTCAGCTCCGGTTTCTCCCTAAGGACTCACCTTCCGGTTCGAGAGGCGGCTTTCCTGCAGTGGGATCCATGGGTTGGGCCAAGGTGGACTCATCGACAAACAACCTCGGAGTTTCCATCTGGAGCTTCTCCCCAAGTACAGAGCCCATCGGGTCTGCTGAAGAAAAAAAAAACCAGGGTGACCACCACAAAATCAGAGAACTTTCTCCAACGACCCAAGACAGCGTGGTCTCGAGGCCAAATTTGGGTCGGTCGCGCCCAAAGAGATGTTCTCCAAAGGCGCTGGAAGAACCGTCTCCAGAACTTCTGGGCTTCCAAGAAACCTGTCAACTCGTAAAATATTTCTATGGTCTTCTTAGAGTTTCCAACAGAAAGGGAGGAGGGGAAAGGGGTTTGAAAGAGCAGTGTGGCAGCTTGGAAACAGAAAGTGCATTCCGTGAATAGTTTTTCAGAGATAGTAACCAGGTGACTGAAGTTCCTGCAGTGCACAATTCTAAATGGAGACCATGATTGATGACTCTGGGCTATGGATGTGTCTCATTGGAGAATATGAATTACGATACACCCAGGGGGTGGGGTGGGGAAAAAATGGGTGAAGGGTGACAAGGAATGATGTGCCGCAGAGTCAGCTACACCCAGGCAGTGCCGGCATGTTAGCGCCTATAAATCCTTTGGAAGTTTTGGAAGTTTGGCTCGAGACTCGTGATTTCATTGGGGTAACTGCCGGAATCCTGACAAAACCTTTCTGAGGATTTCTACAGGGATGTTTTCCAAAGGTGTTGGAAGAACCATCTCCAGAACTTCCTGGGCTTCAAAGAAACCTTTCCGGGGATTTCTGTGGAGGACCTCAAAACCTCTTTAGCGCTAGTCCAATCCCAACACAACTGGAGAAGATCAAGAAACACCAGGAGTAGTTCAGTGGTCTTCGACATTTCTCGTAGACAACTCAAGAAGATCTTGTGCTGAACAGCAGGGCATCGGGACCAGGCAGTGGGCTGCTGGCACCGGTTCGCCCCGGTTTGCCCAAACCGGCTGCTAATTTTATCATTTATTTTATGGCCGGTTCAGCTAACCAGCAAATCCCACCCCTGGCTGGCCTTGCTCAGGAGTCTCCACACAGCACGTTTTGGATCCCAGGTAAGGAGGCTCGGGGAGAGCAAAAAACGGGCCTGCCGTAGGCTCCAGAAGGCCGGAAATGGGCCCGTTTTTGGCCTCCAGGGAGCCTCCAGAGCTCAGAGAAGCCATTTTTGCCCTCTTGGAGACTCGAGGAAAGCCTCTGGAGCCCGGGAGGGTGAAAACACCCACACCCACCCCGCCGTGGTGCAGGAGGCCAACTAGGCCACACCCACCCAGCAACCGGAACAGAGAACCGGCTGCTAAAATTTTTGAAGCCTGCCCCTGGTTGGGACACAACTCAGGAAGCCAAGGGATGATTACTGTCATGTGCTGAATCCTCTTCTGATTGGTCTCCTAAATAGGTCATGGAAGCCCTTCCCGTTGAGGTTCTCCAATCCCCCAAACTCAAAATCTATCAAGAGTGCCCCCAAAAGAGGTTCAGACTTAGAAAAGAGAGGAAGACAAGATGACAGACCATCACGGAGCTTTGATTGTCTTTTCCCCCCAACGTTCTCTTTTACCTGCAAGATCTGGAAGATGCTCTCCAGGTTGGGTTGAGGTTGGCTGACTCGGTTCCTTCTGCTGTTCTGCAGATGTGTCGAGAGGCTGCTTCTTCTCCTTCTCATCGAGATGCTCCTGCCCAGGAGGAATCTCCACAGGTTGACTGAGCAAAGGAGGAGACTTCATTTCTGGACTCAGAGAGACCTTGGTTTCTTCTACTTTCTCAGAAGGCTGGGAGGGAGAAAGCGGAGGGGTGTCAACTTTCCATGCAGGAGAAGGTGGAGGTTCGTCATCCTTCTGGACAGGAGGAGAAGGGGAAGATTTATCAGCTTTCCATGCAGGAGAAAGTAGAGGTTCGTCATCCTTCTGGACAGGAGGAGAAGGGGAAGATTTATCAACTTTCCATGCAGGAGAAGGTGGAGGTTGGTCATCCTTCTGGACAGGAGAAGGGGAAGATTTATCAACTTTCCATGCAGGAGAAGGTGGAGGTTCGTCATC
Organism: Notechis scutatus; assembly: GCF_049901735.1. Classification (NCBI taxonomy): domain Eukaryota; kingdom Metazoa; phylum Chordata; class Lepidosauria; order Squamata; family Elapidae; genus Notechis; species Notechis scutatus. The sequence continues at coordinate 1,350,467 of NC_142025.1, read as the reverse complement.
CTTCTGGACAGGAGAAGGGGAAGATTTATCAGCTTTCCATGCAGGAGAAAGTAGAGGTTCGTCATCCTTCTGGACAGGAGAAGGGGAAGATTTATCAGCTTTCCATGCAGGAGAAAGTAGAGGTTTGTCATCCTTCTGGACAGGAGAAGGGGAAGATTTATCAGCTTTCCATGCAGGAGAAAGTAGAGGTTCGTCATCCTTCTGGACAGGAGGAGAAGGGGAAGATTTATCAGCTTTCCATGCAGGAGAAAGTAGAGGTTCGTCATCCTTCTGGACAGGAGGAGAAGGGGAAGATTTATCAGCTTTCCATGCAGGAGAAACTAGAGGTTCGCCATCCTTCTGGACAGGAGAAGGGGAAGATTTATCAGCTTTCCATGCAGGAGAAAGTAGAGGTTCGTCATCCTTCTGGACAGGAGAAGGGGAAGATTTATCAGCTTTCCATGCAGGAGAAAGTAGAGGTTGGTCATCCTTCTGGACAGGAGGAGAAGGGGAAGATTTATCAGCTTTCCATGCAGGAGAAAGTAGAGGTTGGTCATCCTTCTGGACAGGAGGAGAAGGGGAAGATTTATCAGCTTTCCATGCAGGAGAAAGTAGAGGTTCGTCATCCTTCTGGACAGGAGAAGGGGAAGATTTATCAGCTTTCCATGCAGGAGAAAGTAGAGGTTCGTCATCCTTCTGGACAGGAGAAGGGGAAGATTTATCAGCTTTCCATGCAGGAGAAAGTAGAGGTTCGTCATCCTTCTGGACAGGAGAAGGGGAAGATTTATCAGCTTTCCATGCAGGAGAAGGTGGAGGTTCGTCATCCTTCTGGACAGGAGGAGAAGGGGAAGATTTATCAGCTTTCCATGCAGGAGAAAGTAGAGGTTTGTCATCCTTCTGGACAGGAGAAGGGGAAGATTTATCAGCTTTCCATGCAGGAGAAGGTGGAGGTTCGTCATCCTTCTGGACAGGAGAAGGGGAAGATTTATCAGCTTTCCATGCAGGAGAAAGTAGAGGTTTGTCATCCTTCTGGACAGGAGGAGAAGGGGAAGATTTATCAGCTTTCCATGCAGGAGAAAGTAGAGGTTCGTCATCCTTCTGGACAGGAGGAGAAGGGGAAGATTTATCAGCTTTCCATGCAGGAGAAACTAGAGGTTCGTCATCCTTCTGGACAGGAGGAGAAGGGGAAGATTTATCAGCTTTCCATGCAGGAGAAAGTAGAGGTTCGTCATCCTTCTGGACAGGAGGAGAAGGGGAAGATTTATCAGCTTTCCATGCAGGAGAAGGTGGAGGTTCGTCATCCTTCTGGACAGGAGAAGGGGAAGATTTATCAGCTTTCCATGCAGGAGAAAGTAGAGGTTGGTCATCCTTCTGGACAGGAGGAGAAGGGGAAGATTTATCAGCTTTCCATGCAGGAGAAGGTGGAGGTTCGTCATCCTTCTGGACAGGAGGAGAAGGGGAAGATTTATCAGCTTTCCATGCAGGAGAAAGTAGAGGTTCGTCATCCTTCTGGACAGGAGGAGAAGGGGAAGATTTATCAGCTTTCCATGCAGGAGAAACTAGAGGTTCGCCATCCTTCTGGACAGGAGGAGAAGGGGAAGATTTATCAGCTTTCCATGCAGGAGAAACTAGAGGTTCGTCATCCTTCTGGACAGGAGGAGAAGGGGAAGATTTATCAGCTTTCCATGCAGGAGAAGGTGGAGGTTCGTCATCCTTCTGGACAGGAGGAGAAGGGGAAGATTTATCAGCTTTCCATGCAGGAGAAAGTAGAGGTTGGTCATCCTTCTGGACAGGAGGAGAAGGGGAAGATTTATCAGCTTTCCATGCAGGAGAAAGTAGAGGTTCGTCATCCTTCTGGACAGGAGGAGAAGGGGAAGATTTATCAGCTTTCCATGCAGGAGAAACTAGAGGTCTGTCATCCTTCTGGACAGGAGAAGGGGAAGATTTATCAGCTTTCCATGCAGGAGAAACTAGAGGTTCGTCATCCTTCTGGACAGGAGGAGAAGGGGAAGATTTATCAGCTTTCCATGCAGGAGAAGGTGGAGGTTCGTCATCCTTCTGGACAGGAGAAGGGGAAGATTTATCAGCTTTCCATGCAGGAGAAAGTAGAGGTTCGTCATCCTTCTGGACAGGAGAAGGGGAAGATTTATCAGCTTTCCATGCAGGAGAAAGTAGAGGTTCGTCATCCTTCTGGACAGGAGAAGGGGAAGATTTATCAGCTTTCCATGCAGGAGAAGGTGGAGGTTCGTCATCCTTCTGGACAGGAGACCACTGACTTGTCACTTCTTGCATCGGCTGGGCGAGAGCCAGCTTGCTTTGATCGATCTTCTCTACATGTTGGGTAGAAGAACCCTCCAGATCTTCTGTTTTGAAGTCGGGAAACGGACTGTCTTCTTCTCGAGGGTGAAAGGGATGTGACGGTTGGGTTTCCTCTGCTTTTTGGGTGGGAAGGTGGATCGGGTCTTCTGGATGTGGACTCAGGTTTTTGTCCTTTGGAGCTGGAAGAAACTGGCTCCCGGCTTCCGGCTTCTCCAACATGGGACAACTGTCGGCAGCGAGTACAATTATATCTTCGTCCTCTGGTTTTAATTCTTTTGAATCCGGAGTCTCCAGGAAGCCTGCTTTGCAGAAAGGAAGGAAGCAAAGCGTTGTCTTTTCTACTACAGAGCTACTCCAAAGTTCTTGGAGGCTCCACTTTACAAACTGGGGGGCAGGGGCGGGGAGGCTATCGGTTTGCACCGGTTTGGCCAAACTGGTTGCGAACCGGTACTAATTTTATGGCTGGTTTGGCGAACAGCCGAATCCAAACCCTGGCTGGCCCTACCCACCATGGACCACCCAGCAACCGGGCACAGAACTGGTTGATAAAAAAAAAAAATTTTGGAAGCCATCCCCTGTTCCAGACCATCCATGGTCACTGATGTTCCACACACACACACACACCCCACAAAGTCCTCCATCCCGTCCATTGGAGGTCCTCCAGAAATTCGGAACGAGGCATGGGGGGCGGCTGCTGTCCAGACTCGCAACCAGAAAAGGTGCATCGTCAAAGAGACAACCAAATCCCAGAGTTAGAAGGGGCCTTGGAGGTCCTCTAGCCCAACCCCCTGGCCGCCCACTGCTCAAGCAGGAGACTTGGGTGTCATTTCGGACAACCGGCTGTCCAGATCTTGATCAGGCTTGCGAACCAGGCTATCCTTACGGAAGGGAGGTTTCTAGGAAACTATGAACTGGAGTTGGGAAGGTGGTTAAGGAGGTTACTCCACACACCCAACTCCTTCCTAGCACTGATGATGTTCTCTAGTTGGGTCATGAAATGTCTGCGAGGAAATAACCACGCTCAGAGAACAACAAGGACCACCCCAGTCCTTTCCTCCTCCTCTTCCTCCTCCTCTACACAAGCCCCCCACCCACCCTCTTTTCTAGCACTGATGACATTCCCTAGTTGGGTCATGAAACGTCTGCAAAAATCAGCCAAGCTCAGAGAGCACCAAGGACCCCACAACCCATCCTTCCCCCTCATGCTCTTGCTCCTCTTCCTCCTCTCTACAAATCTCCTTCCTTCTAGCACTGATGATGTTCCCTAGTTGGGTCATGAAACATCTGCAAGAAAAGCACCCAGCTCAGAGACAAACCAGGACTCCACAATCCTCCTCCTCCCCTTCTGAAGGGGAAGGGATGGAATGAATGAATGAATGAATGAATGAATGGGCAGCTTATACTCCCTTTGGCCATTCTTTAACTCAATTTATTGATCGATTGATGAGCCCTTGGGCCATATCAAAGTGCAAAGTTCCAGGAACAAATTATTACTACTGTGTTTCCCCGAAAATAAGACCCTGTCATTCATTCATTTATATATACATATATACATATATTTATATATACATATATACAAAGGAAGAAGCAGCTGCAAGCTCACATTACTCTGAGAAGCACAGAGCCGGACACAAGCCTGAAGATGATGAATGAGACTTCATCGAAACGTTGCCTAGATACTTCCAATTTTACGTGGGAGAAAACCCGAATAACCAAAGATCCACATACAAATACCCGCGAGAACCTCAGAAAACAAACATATACATATATAATATATATAATATGTATGTATGTATGTATGTATGTATGTATGTATGTATGTATGTATGTATGGTATTCAGCTTTGTTCGGGTATTTTCCCACGTCATTGTAGTTGTGCTTTTAAAGTTGTAGCAACGTTTCGGCAGAATCTCATCTGCCATCATCAGGCTTCTGCATTGTGTTCGTCTGTGAGTCAGATTTTTACAGTTGTTTCAGTTTTAAATTTGGGGCTAGCCTACTGCTGTGCCAGAATGGTTTTTCTTCATCCTGATTGGTTGGGAGTCTTGGTCTGTGTTTATTGGTCTTGGAGTTTGCTGTGTTCTGCTTGATTGGTGTTTCTAATATCTTCTGTCTGTTTTGTGGCTTTTTTCTTTGTGTCTTGATTGGCTGGCAACATTGTGTTCCTGTATTGGAGGCTTTTAGTGCAGCTTGGCTCCGAGTAAATGGACGGCTATCATTAGTTAGGAAGCTGGGTTTCATCTGGGTGCCTGGTTGGGGTGTGTTTGAGCTGGAGGTATCAGGGGGGATCTGTTTGTGCCCAGGTGTTTGCCTGGCTTGTGGTGTGGAGATTTTTTTGCTTGTGAGTGCAGGCTTTAAAATAATTGACAGTCTGGTGGAATCATCTCTTCTATTCATGCTTTCAGGTCTTTTTTTCAATCTCTATGGCTTCTCTGATAATTCTGTGGCTGGGGTTTTCTATAGTGGCTAGGGTTTTGGTGCCATTGAAGTCGATGCTATGACCTGTGGCTTTCATGTGTTGGACTAGTGAGGAAGTGTGTTCCAGCTTTTTGACTGCATTTTTGTGTTCATCCAGGTGGGTACTTATTCTTCTATTGATCTGTCCAATGTATGTGGCTGGGCATGATGCACAGGGGACTTCGTATATGCCTTGGTTTTCCAGGTCAATTTTATCTTTGGGGTTTCTAAGGATGGCTGCTATTTTCTGGCACAGCAGTAGGCTAGCCCCAAATTTAAAACCGAAACAACTGTAAAAGTCTGACTCACAGACGAACACAAGACAGAAGCCTGATGATGGCAGATGAGATTCTGCCAAAACGTTGCTACAACTTTGAAAGCACAACTATAATGACGTGGGAAAATACCCGAACAAAGCTGAATACCATGTATGTATGTATGTATGTATGTATGTATGTATGTATGTATGTATGTGTATGTATATATATACACACACATATATTTTCCCACCAAAAAAAGGCACCAGGCCTTATTTTCAGGGGACGTCATCCACTGACTCACTTCACTTGCACGCATCGCACCCCCCGGCCTCCTTCTGAAAGTCCTCCTTCTACGGCTGGCAAGGCTTTCCTGAAGGCTTCTGCAGCTGATAGGATCGATCCAGAGCTTTCTTATCAGCTACAGAGGCCTTCCGGAAAGCCTTGCCGTCCTTGCCGGCTGCAGAAGAAATGGACTGGCAAGGCAGGTGTCGGGGTGTGCGAGGCCTGGTTACAACTGTCCAAAGATAAGGAGTAGGGCAGCTCCACCACTCCCCAATCCCCACCCTAGCTTAATTTTTACCCGTCCACTCTGGAGTGGCTGGGATCTTAATTAGGGCTTATTTGGGGGCCATAGGACTTATATTGGGCACCTGTGTAAGAATCAAGCTAGAACTTACTTTTAGGGTAGGTCGTATTTTTGGGGAAACGGGATAGGTAGGTAGGTAGAGATAGACAGACAGACAGACAGACAGACATACTGGAGATAGATATAGAGATACTGAAGATAGACAGATATAGATATATAGATAGATGTATCAGATATATATAGATAGATATACATATAGATACTGAAGATATAGTATAGATATAGATATAAATATAGATAGATACTGAAAGAAAGATAGATAGAGATAGAGATACTGAAGATAGAGATAGATAGGTATAGATCTATACATCTATAAATGTAGATAGGTATAAATGTAGATAGTACAAAGAGATATAGTATAGATCAGCGGTTGCCAACCGGTGGGCTGCAGCCCACTGGTGGGCTGTGAGAAAATGTTGGTGGGCCGCAGAGAAATCTCACCCCCAGAGCAGCCCCCACCCCCCAAAGCAATTAATCCAGGCTGCGCGGGAACACAAGGCTGCGCCACCCACATTGCCCGCGGGAACCCTCCCCGCCCACTCATTCTTTACCTGGCAAACTTGCCTGCTAAATTTCTATTTTTCCGACCATCATGTGTTCTGCTGTGCCGGGAGATTTAGATTAGCTAGGAAGCAGCAAATGGTTGGATTTCTTGCCCTCTAGCTAATCTTTAGATCTTCGGCTCTGCTTTTAAGCACAGCCGAACCTCCCTTAGGACTGAAGGTTCTATTATTCAGTGCAGACTCAGGCAGCTGATGGCAGAAAGGTAGATCTCTGAGTGAATCTGTGATTGTGCGAGCAACTCAATCTGCCTGCCTGCTTTGCCTGATTTTGGGTAAAAGTTGCTTTTTTAAAATAAAAAATTCAATATTTATATAAATATTTATAGTATTTACGTACAAGCCATGCCCAGCCCCTCACATGACCACCAAGCCACACCCACAAATTAGGCCACACCCACAGAACCGGTTAATGGTCCCTGGGATTTAAAATTATGAGTTTGGTGGTCCCTGAGATCCAAAAGATTGGCGACCCCTGGTATAGATAGATATAAATATAGATAGGGTAAAAATTGATAAAAGCAATTTAAAATGGAATTGGATCAAATATGATTTAAAATAAAATTGGAATTAAAAGATGATTTAATATATGAAATGGAAAGAAAATCCCACCTATACTTCTTCGACCTGAGGAAGTCATTTTTCCCGCAGCCCCCGGCGGCCACACGGGTGAAGGAAGAGGCTGCGTGCTCCTCATTCCACTCACCTGCTGGAAGTGTCGTGGGAGGAGGGAGCCCTGGGTCCAGTGAGGGTTCAAAGCTCATCATCTCCTCCATGGTGGGAACGGAACCCCCAAAGGCTGGAGGAACTGCAGAAGAAAGAGACAAAAAATAAGACTGACAACAACCGCAGATTATCTTCTTTGAACGTTTCGCAGGAAGAGATCGCGGGTGGAAGAAAACCCAAAACTATCAGCCAGATCCCTCCAGAAATCCATTGGCTTGAAGGGAAGAGGGGGCTCTCTGGGGTGTGAAGGGTGGGAGGGAGGGAGAGGAGAAAGGAGGGGGTGAGGAGGAGGAGAGGAAGAGGTGGGAAAGGAGGGAGGAGCAGGAAGAGGAGGAGGAAGAGGAGAAAGAAGGGGGAGGAGGAGAGGAGAGGAGAGGGAGAGGTGGAAAAGAAAAAGGAGGAAGGAGGAGGAAGAGGAGGAGGAGGAGGAGGAGGAAGAAGGGGTTGAGGAAGAGGAGGAGGAAGGAGGAGGAAGAGGAGAAAGAAGAGGAGGAGGAGAGGAAGAGGTGGAAAAGGAAAAGGAGGAAGGAGGAGGAAGAGGAGGAGGAGGAGGAGGAGAAAGAAGGGGGAGGAGGAGAGGAAGAGGAGAGGAGGAAAAGAAAAAGGAGGAAGGAGGAGGAAGAGGAGGAGGAGGAGGAAGATGAGAAAGAAGGGGTTGAGGAAGAGGAGGAGGAAGGAGGAGGAAGAGGAGAAAGAAGGGGAGGAGGAGAGGAAGAGGTGGAAAAGGAAAATGAGGAAGGAGGAGGAAGAGGAGGAGGAGGAGGAGGAGGAGGAGGAGGAGGAGAAAGAAGGGGGAGGAGGAGAGGAAGAGGTGGAAAAGGAAAATGAGGAAGGAGGAGGAAGAGGAGGAGGAGGAAGAGGAGAAAGAAGGGGTTGAGGAAGAGGAGGAGGAAGGAGCAGGAAGAGGAGAAAGAAGGGGAGGAGGAGAGGAAGAGGTGGAAAAGAAAAAGGAGGAAGGAGGAGGAAGAGGAGGAGGAGGAGAAAGAAGGGGAGGAGGAGAGGAAGAGGTGGAAAAGTAAAAGGAGGAAGGAGGAGGAGGAGGAAGAGGAGAAAGAAGGGGTTGAGGAAGAGGAGGAGGAAGGAGGAGGAAGAGGAGAAAGAAGGGGAGGAGGAGAGGAAGAGGTGGAAAAGAAAAAGGAGGAGGAGGAGGAAGAGGAGAAAGAAGGGGGAGGAGGAGAGGAAGAGGAGAGGAAGAGGTGGAAAAGGAAAAGGAGGAAGAGGAGGGGTTGAGGAAGAGGAGGAAGGAGAAAGAAGGGGGAGGAGGAGGAGGAAGAGGGAAGAGAAAGGAGGGGAGGAGGGGGAGGAAGAGAAAAAGAAGATGGAGGGACAAAGTTAAGAAGAAAAGGGGGAGGAGGAGAAAAAGGAGGATGGATGGAGATGATGGAGAAGATGGATGGAGGAAGTTAAGGAGAGAAGGAGGAGGAAGAGGAGAGGAAGAGGAATAAAAGAAGAAGGAAAGTGGAAGGTGGAAGGAGGAAAAGAAAAGAAAAGAAGGGGGTGGATGGAGAAGAGGGTTGATGGTGCAGTTCATGGCCTCTACTCAGTATGGCCAATGAGTTGGGTGGCTCCTCAGACCAAGGACCTCCCATCGTCCCACCGCAGACAACCCCACCTTCATGCACGGGGCCTTGTGGTAGGAAACCCCGCCCTTCTTCTTCTCCGCCATCTTCACTAGGTCAGCTTGGTCTTCCACGAAATCTGGTGGGACCCGTGGTTCCTTCCCACGTTCTCCGGAGAAGCCAACATCTCCAGGTGGGTTTGGAAGGACCACACCAAGACTTGTGGGCCATCGAAGGCCGGCCCACTTCCTAGTCTTCTCCCACCACTCCTATTTTGGGGAGGGGTGTCAGGAAAGGAGGATGAAGGTTGAGGAGGAGGACACGGTCCGGGCTTTCCCGTCACTCTTGGGCAGGAGGACGCAGGAAAGAGGACGACCCTGTCGTTAAGAGGAAACGCCGAGGCCTTCGGGAAGACGATCCTTGTTCAGCGGCTCCAGATTACGATGGCAAACTCCCCCCCCCCCCCAATGATAAACCCCGGCTGTTGTTCGTATGGGGAGAACGATGGCAGGCGTTGACGTCAACCACCGAAGCGATTCACTTAACGACAGCAGCAAAAGAAAGGTCTGAAAATTCACCAATGTCTCGCTTTGCGACCAATGATTGGGAGGGGGGGGGAGAACCTGAATGGTGGCCATTAAGTGGAGGGCGACTTGTATTTATTGATGTATTAAACTGAGATTTAGGAGGTTTTGAAGAAGGGATCGGACAGCAGTTTCTGGGTTCCTCAGGCAGTGGGTTGGACTAGATGACCTCCAAAGTCCCTTCCAAACTATTATTCGATTATTCAAAAAGATTGAAATTGAAAATCGTGCCCCCCCAAAAAAAGAGTCATCCTCAACTTATGACTGCAAGGGAATCTGAGCTTTCTGTTGCTAAGCGAGGCAGCTCGGTGAATTTGGACCCATTTCCATGACTTTGCCTGCCAACGTCGTTAAGCAAATTGCTGCAGCTCTTAAAGTTAGTCACCTGGCTGTTAAGCAAGGCTTCCCCCGTCATACAAGTGAAGCCCAGATGCTGCAGCCATCATAAGTACGAGTCAGTTGCCAAGCATCTGAGTTACGATCCCAGGGCTGCGATGGTCGTGTGAAAAAGAGTCCCTTTTGTTCCAGCACCGTTACAACTTCAAACGGTCACTAAACTGTTTCAACCGGTCGCTGGGGCAAAAGAGCTGGAAAACTACAGACAGTCCTCATTTTACAATGGTTCGCTTAGCGACCATTCAAAGTCTCAATGGCCTCGGGGGAAAAAGAAGAATTAGGATAGTTTTTCACTTAGCGACCATCGCAATCCCCGCAGTCACGGGTTCAAAATTCAGATAGCTTAGCAACCGATTCATATTTACGACGATCCTGGGGTCTGGCAATCCCCTTATGTGGAAGCCAGATTCACTTAACAATGGCGCTACTCACTTAACCACTGCCGTGATTCACTTAACAACAGCGGCGAAGGTCGTGAAACAGGACCAAACAACAATTAGCCAATATTTCCCTAACCGACATAAATTTTCGACTCTATTGTCGTAACTGGAGGACGATCTGGGCTTTGCGGATTTGCTAAGGTGCTAGTCCTCAAGAAGAAATCTGATTTTGTTTTTTTAAAAAAATTTCTTTTGGCAATATGGAGAAAATGGTACTTTTTTGATGCAGAAGCGGAGTCCGAACTCGCGACAGGTGACATCCGGCTCACCTTGTCAAGAAAAGAATGATTGACAGCTGTCTCACCTGGGGCTTCAAAGAAAAGGGAGGAGCCTTGTCCCTGGGTCAGGTGAGGAGTGCCCAACCAGATGTCCTCAGGAGAAGCGTCGGGTCCAGAGAATGCTAAAGGAAACACGGAGCAAGCACAAAAACCTTCATCAGACTTACACAATATAGGAGGCTCCTCACCTCGCTTAGTGACCGTTCCAAGTTACGACGGGGCCGAAACTCCCTGCCCAAAGGTGAGGAAGATGGGAGAAGAAGATGACAGAGCGAGCAGAAATTGAAATCTGTGGGATTCCGTGATGGCTAGTCCTCGGTTTATGACTTACAAGCCAAACAGCCTTCCCGTCACTAAGCCATACGCCTGCCCCGAAAATCAGACTTTGCACTGAAAACTGAGGGAGCGCTTCATGCCATCCTGGCTCCATTGGACAAGCCATTTTTCTGACGGTGGTTAAGCGACTCACCACCATGAAGTGAACTGCACAGTCGGTAAGTGAATCCGGCTTCCCAGGTTTGAGTTTTTCCTCGTCAGGAGCAGGGGATTGGATTAGATGACCTCCAAGGTCCCTTCCAACTCTTTCTTTAATTCTATGATTCTAAGCTAGTTTAGGGACGTCACTAATGGGGATCCCGTGAACCAGGATTATTCCATGCTGGTTAATCAGCGTCCAAATATGGATCAAGGCACCTCAGGGAAGGTTGAAGAGGGACGACTCGTTCTACGTTGGGTTTTTGAGGGAGGTCATAACTTGGAACGGACACTAAGCAAAGCGTTGAGTTGAAGACTGACTGAACTTTTTGGTAGACTAAAAACCCCTCTTTTCTTTGGGCATAAGTCCCCGGTCGTAAGTTACCTTGTGTCCGCGCCGTCGTAACTTGCAACAGTCACAAAGTGAACTACTTGTTACCTGTTTGGCAAAAGAGCAGGAAAAATACCGGCATTTCATGTCTGTGACCGTCCCAACTTACGATGGCACTGACAAAAGGGACTTACGACCTTTTGTCACGCTTAAAGATGGTCGTGGCATCCGTGCAGTCAACGTGATCGACATTCAGACGCTTGGCAACCAACTTGTAGTTACGACGGCTACAGACTGCCTAGGTCACACTTTTGCAACCGCCCTGACGAACAAGTCAAACCCAGTTCGCTTAACAGGGTCCTCGACTTCTGACCAAAATGGGAGGCCTACTTTTCTGTTGCTCAGTCAGACAGTTGTTAAGTGAATTTGGCCTCAGTTTACCACCTTTCTTGCAACTGGTCACAGGTAGTCCTCGCCTGACAACATTTTGTTTAGTGACCATTCACAGCTACGAGGCACCTATTTACGATGGTCATAAATATCCCCCCGGATAATGTGACCCCCTTTGCGACCTTCCGACGAGCAAAACGGGGGAAGCCAGATTCACTTAACGACCGGGTGACTAACTTATCCACAGAAGTGATTCACTGAACGACCGTGCCAAGAAAGATCGGAAAATGAGGCGAAAGGCTTCTAATGGAAAGTCTTTTCTCAAACGTGTTTCACACTTACGACTGTCGCAGCATGCTCAATGTCACGTGATCAAAATTGGCAACTGACTCATAGTTTTGACGGTTGCCGCTTGGGGGGATCAAGTGATCCCCTTTGGAAACCGCCTGAGGAGCAACGGGGAAGCTGGTTCCGCTTAATGACTGCATGACTCACTTAATGACAGCAGCGATTCGCTTTAACAGCTGGGGAAAGGAAGGTTGTAAACACGAGTCTAAGCTCACTTAACAACTGTTTCACTTAGCCATAAAAAGGACAATTCGAATCCTGTAACCCAGCATCCAAATAAAACTACAGGCAGTCCTCGACTTAAGACCGTTTGTTTAGTGACGGCTCGAAGTTTCAACGGCATGGAAAAAAGGAGACTTGGGACCAGTTTTCACACTTAATGATGGTTGCGGCCTCCCCGGAGCTGCGTGATGGAAACTCGGAGGCCTGGCAACCGACTCAGATGTATGACAAGGGTTTCGTGTGATCCAATATTAATGACCGCATGACTACCTCAACCAATGCGGGGACCCACTTAACGACCATAGCCAGAAGCTCTGGGGCTCCTTTCTCTTGAGACGTTCCGACAAGCTGGGGATGCCACATATATCTCCACACGATTCACTTAGGAATGTCTGCGATTCACTTAACGACGGGGGTCAAAAGGCACTGCCTGTCTGAAATTTGGAGTGGGGGGGAGGCTCAATGGTGGTCATAAGTCGAGGACTGCCTGTATATATATTTTTTTACTCCTTTTCAGTCCTGGGTTTACCTGCTTGGCTCTGATTCAGGGCCGGGCTGAGAAAGGACAGGGGTTCGAAATCGGCGTCCGGAGGATGAGTGAAGCCCAGAGACGGAGGTCCAGAAAACTCAGCAGTTCCATACGGACCTGGAAGAGAAGAAAACTGTGTTGGCAACAAGCTACCATTTCTTCGGCGGTGAGCACAAACAGAGATTAGAAAAGAAGTGGGGGGGGGGAAATAAGAGATTTATAGAAACCTACGGATGGAAGATACCTTGAGGCCATCCAGTCCAACCCCCTGCTCGAGGAGGAGACTCTTACAGAATAATAGAGTGGGAAGGGAGCCTGGAGGTCATCCAGTCCAGCGGTTGCCAACCGGTGGGCTGCAGCCCACTGATGGGCCGTGAGAAAATGTTGGTGGGCCGCAGAGAAATCTCACTCCCAGAGCACCCCAGGCTCCGCGGGAACACAAGTCTGTGCCACACACTTGGCCCGCGGGAACCCTCCCCGCCCACTTACTCCTAACCCAGTAAACTTGCCTGCTAAGTTGCTATTTTTCCTTTTTCCGACCATCAGCTGTTCTGCTGTGCTGGGAGATTTAGATTAGCTAGGAAGCAGGAAATGGTTAGATTTCTTGCCCTCTAGCTAATCTTTAGATCTTCAGCTCTGCTTTTAAGCACAGCCGAACCTCCCTTAGGACTGAAGGTTCTGTTATTCAGTGCAGACTCAGGCAGCTGATGGCAGAAAGGTAGATCTCTGAGTGAATCTGTGATTGTGCGAGCAACTCAATCTGCCTGCCTGCTTTGCCTGATTTTGGGTAAAAGTTGCTTTTTTAAAATAAAAAATGCAATATTTATATAAATATTTATGATATTTACATACAAGCATGCCCAGCCAATCACATGACCACCAAGCCACACCTACAAATTAGGCCATGCCCACAGAACCGGTTAGTGATCCCTGGAATTTAAAATTATGAGTTTGGTGGTCCCTGAGATCCAAAAGGTTGGCGACCCCTGCTCGAGCAAGACATCCTTACATGGAATTGTCATTGGAAGGCACCTAGGAGGTCATCCAGTCCAACTCCCTGCGGAAAGGATGTCACTCTATTTTGTTCCGCTTTCAATAATGCTGGATTCCAACACCGCCAGTCCTCAGACTTACGACCATGAGGTAGGTCAGAATGTCTGTCTCTAAGCCAGACTTAAGACCACACCTGCGATCCGAACTTCCACTGCAAAGCAAGAGGGTGGCACGTCCTGTCCTGCTCCATTGGGTGACCTGTTTTTCCCACGGTCGGTTAAGCAAGTTGCTGCGGTCATTAAGTGAATCCAGCTTCCCACGTTGAGTTTGGTTGTCAGAAGTTGGTTGGGAAGGTCACAAAGGATGACGGCATCAGCCTGAGACGCAAGAACCATGATTGTGGAGGAGGAGGAGGGAGGGGAGGAGAGAAGGGATGAGCAGGGGTTGGACTAGATGACCTCCAAGGTCATTCTATTGAATGATTTGGGTCTTCTCTCAGATTCCCACCAGGTTGTTTTTCCCCTGCAAACCTGGATACTCCACCAGCCATCGGAATAAACCCTGAACAGACATTTGAATAAAAGTAAAAAAAAATCCTGCTATTTTGATTTTGATCCACTCATCCATCCATCCATCCTCCTTTTCTTACTCCTCCCTCCCTCCTTCTCTTCCCTCCATCCATCTACCCATCCACTCATCCATCCATGTATCCTTTTCTTACTCCTCTCTGTCCTTCCTTCTTTTTCTCCTTTCCTTCCCTTCATCCACCCACCCATCCACATCCCTCCCTCCATCCTCCTTTTCTTACTCCTCCCTCCTTTTCCTTCCCTTCATCTATCCACCCATTCACTCATCCATCCATCCATCCTCCTTTTCTTACTCCTCCCTTCCTCCTTTCCTTTTCCTTTTCTTCCTTTCATCCACCCACCCATCCTCATCCTCCCTCCCTCCCTTTCTTTTCCTTTCCTTCCCTCTCCCTTCATCCATCTACCCATCCACTCATCCATCCATCCATCCTCCTTTTCTTACTCTTCTCTTCCTTCCTCCCCTTCATCCATCCATCCTCTTTTTCTTATCCCTCCCTTCCTCCTTCCTTCTTTCCCCTCTCCACCCCTTTTCCCCTCCTCCTTCCCCTTTTATTAGTTCGTGTTTATTGTTATGTCCTTTGCCAAAACTAGGCCCAGAAAATTCATTTTTAAACAAAAAAAACACCAGAAGGGAAAACGGATGGCAGCACTCCTGCAAATTAACAAGCCAGCATGCAAATTAGAAACAATTAGCCGGGAAATGGGAGACGTCCACCTAAAATTAGTTTCCCAAGCACCCGAGAATAAAAGAGGTTGTCGGGCAGAATATCCCTTCCTGGCAACCGAGGGCTGGGAGGGGAACTTCTCGGTTGGAGCAGGACAGCCAGCCTAAAACTCGAGCAGTCAACAAAACGAGGACCGCAAAATCTACCGTGGGATTCCTTCGAGCGCCAAAATATTGTCCGAAACCCATCTTGTCTTCGGAAAGGAGAAGCAGGTCAGACACGCCTTCATGGGGCGTCGGGAACATCTCTAACGGGGGGCAATCGACAGGTACGTGATTTTCCAACCTCGGAAACCGGCTTCAAAAAAATGTGGCAAGCAGTTAATCACCGGTTCACTTAAACCAGGGCAAACCAGTATCAGCCCAGCCCTGGAAATCGAGGACATGTAGTACGGTTTAAGTATGGGATACAAGAAATCACAGGTGCTCCTCGACTTATGACCAGTTGCTGAGTGACCGTTGTGGTGGGGTGGGGTGTTCTCGCGGCTCGGAGTACTGCGACTCCTTGACTTATGACCACAATTGAGCCCAACATTTCTGTTGCTAAAGGAGACTTTTGGAAGTGAATTTTTTGCCCGCTTTTTGACAACCTTCCTCCCCAACATTGTTAAGCAATTCCATGCAGTTGTTAAGTGAATCTAGCTTCCCCACACATCCACATTTGGGTCCGTTGATCATGGGGATGCTGCAACGGTCGTAAGTGTGCAAAACGGTCACAAGATACTTTTTCCTGCGCCATTGTAACGTTGAACAGCCGCTAAACAAATTGACCTTAAGTCAAGGACTACCTGAAAAGTGATGTTTCCCCGGAGAATTTTGGAAAAAGAACATGGGTTCTTTTCAGGTCTACCACCCAGACACAGTTCTCAATCATGGTTTAAACCTGGGTCTGTTGTGACTCAAAAGTGGCCCCAAAGATCAAAGGTCGGGCAACCTTCAGACAATGTGGCCTGGGGGACCCTTCTTTCAATTAGCCAGGTTAAGATGGGCTTTGACATCAAACAAACCATGATGTCAGAGGCTGCTTCCAGGTTGGTTCAGTATATCTCTCAAACGGAGACTGGAGGAGGAATCAAGCAAGCAATTAGCCTGGAATCCTTACATAGGCATAAACGGATGAACTCTGATCTGCTTTAACTGCTGTTAAAACTTCTTGTATCTGAACCGTATCTTATCCGAACCTTCTCTAAATGAATTGTTGTTAAGTCGAGGACTAATTGTCCCTTGGACAGAGCTAGGAATAAGTAATCATCGACTTACAACCATTCTTTTAGCGACCATTCAACGCTACGTCACGGGGTGGAGTGGGGGGAACCCATGACTTGGGATCGATGGTGGGATTCAACCAGTGTAACAACTGGTTTGGTGAGCGTGCGTGCGGTGTGTTTGAAAACAGCTCTAACACTCACCTTCTACCGCTGCCCCGGGAAGTAAAATAACCAGTTCTCCCGAACCGGTCTGAACCGGCTTAATCCCACCCTCTGCTTAGGACCAATCTTTTCACGCTCATGACTCTTGCAGCATCTGTACAGGCACAGGTGAAAACTTGACAACACCTGGCAAAACCGACTCATATTTACGACGGTCGCAAGTGCCCCCAGGCTTTGACCTTCGAAAGTAGCAAAAGCCAACGGACTGGCCACCCCAACGGTATGACTTAAGAACGGCAGCGATTCGCTTCACCGCTATGGCAAGCCAGGAAGTGAGTCAAGTGGGACGAAACTCCCAAGAATGGTGTCTTGCTTAGCAACAGGAAGGCTGGGCTCGAAAGGTGGCCATTCAGTCGAAGATGGCCCATCATCTGGAATCCTGACATATGGGGAAAGAAGGGGAAATTGAGCTGCCTTCAATGACCTTGAACCTTATCTGATCTGTGCCAAGGTAGAAAACAGCCAAACTGGGAAGATTCCTGCGAAATAGCCACTCGGCAATCAAGTAGAAAATTGAATAATCTCCTTTCCAACTGGCAAATAATTTGATTTGAGAATATTTCTCCCACCCCCTTCTACTCTCCCTTGCACCTTTCGAAGGCAAGAAGGGAGGTCGCTAAACGAAAAACAGGCCGTCCTCGATTTACAACCGTTCCTTTGAAATTACAGTGGGTCTAGAAAAAAAAGCGACACATGACTGTTTTTTCAAGCGAACAGCCGTCGTAGCGTCCCAATGGAACAAGAAGGTCAAATGCAGCAATGGACTCGTATCTGTGATGAAAGGCGCCCTTGTTCACAGGCCTTGCGATGGGCTAAGCCCACAGGAGAGCCAGATTCACTTAACATCTGACTCAGCGGTGGTTCGCTTAACAACGGCGGCAAGAAAAGGAGGCAAGAAGTGGACTTCACAGGTTGCTCACTTTGCCACGGGAACCGTGGCCACTACGGTGGTTGTAAGTCGAGGATTACTGGCATTTTGTCAAGACTAGGAATCCGGTTTGCTGGACAGGGCTGTTTTTTGTTTTTGTTTTAAGACACTTTTCGAACCCGACAGCTGCCCAACAATTCACCCGGATCGCTCCTGACAGCTATCCTATTATATCCACCCTGACGAAAAATGGAGCAGGAAAGCGAGCAAATGTCCTCGTTCCGACCTTCCGACAGCTTGCCTTTATCTATTCCGACCCCCCCCAAAAAAAAATTGAGACGCTGCCCTGCAGCAGGACTGGCGTCTGGCGAGACGGAGGAGAAACGTCCATGTGCGAGACTCCAAAGGAGACATTGGGAGTTTGAGATGACGGAGCGGGAAAGGGATGGATTGAGTTAGCGAGGCAAGAGAAAGAGAAGGAGAAAGAGACGGAGAAAGAGACAGAGAAAGAGACGGAGAGGGAGGGAGGGAGGGAGGGAGGGAGACTTTGCAGCTCAGGGTGGGACTTTGCTTGCGGATGTTTTGTGACCCAACTAGGGAACATCGTCAGGTCTGGAAGGGAAGGTGAGTTTGTGGAAAAGAAGGAGGAAGGAAAGGAGACGTTTACGAAATAACAGAGCTGGAAGGGACCTTTGGAGGTCATCTGGTCCAACCCACTGCTCAAATAGGAGACCTTTACAGAGTTAAAGAATAACAGAGGTGGAAGGGACTCTTGGAGGTCATCTAGCCCAGCTCCGGCTCAAGCAGGATATCTACCATGCTGGACGAGAAAGAGAAAAAAGGAGAAAAAAGGAGGGAGGGAGGGAGGAATGTGGGGTCCTTGGGGCTCTCTAAACTGGCTGGTTTCCTTGCAGACGTCTCGTGACCCAACTAGGGAACATCATCAGTGCTGGAGGAAAAGGAAAGTGGGGGAGGAGGAATGGGAGAAGGAAGAGGAAGAGAAGGCGGAAGAAGGGGGAGGAAGAGGGAAAGAAGAGAAGGAGGAAGAGGAAGGAAAGAATGAGGAGAAAAAGGAGCAGGAGCGGAGGGGGAGGGGGAGGAGGACTGTGGGGTCCTTGGGGCTGAGTTGGGGGTTTCCTTGCAGACGTCTCGTGACCCAACTAGGGAACATCATCAGTGCTGGAAGGAATTGAAGATAATCAGAGACCAATATTAAAGCACGCTGACAGGGGGATTCTAGGAGTCGAAGTCCACCCATGTTAATGTCGCTGAGGTTTATTTTATTTTTCTTAATCATTCCGGGTATTTACACCGCCAACTAAAGTCCATTTTACTCTTACACTGCCAACTAAAGTCCGATTGGTTGGCATCCAAAATAAATTTCCCTCATTTTAAATGCACTAACTCGAATTTATACTCCAAACAGCCAAATTGCAGTAGAAATTGGAACAAATCCAGCTTTTTATTCCTAAACCATCTCAAGAATTTCTCAACTAGAAGCTGCCCCCACCCCCCCCCAAAAAAACCCTAAAAATTGGGATGATCCGGATGCAAATTTTCATCCCCGCAGCCTGGAGAGGAACCTCCTTTCCAGGCAGGAGGTTGGACTAGATGACCTCCGAGGTCCCTTCCAACTCTGTCATTTCAGGATTCCACATATCCGGGGGGGTGGGCTGCTACTGGTTTGCACTGGTTTGAGCGAACCAGTTGCTGAAATTTTTTGAGCCCACCCCTACCCATATCCTGTAAAAAAACGATTAAAAGGATCAATCGATTGAGGCCATCTGTATTTCTCCTCCTCATAATTTCCCCCTTCCTGTTTTTGATCTGGGCAGCTATTTTGAGACAAGGACATTAGCCAAAAATATCCCATTTTGTGTAGCATCTGTTTAATGCACCGGCTGCACTAGGATTTTAAGGCTCAAATGCCAGCAGGATCAAGAAAGAAAAACATAAACCAGGTTTTTAGGCTGAATTTCCAGGCTGTCCTCGACTTACAGCCAAAAAAGGGAGACCCACATTTCTGTTGCCTTAAGAGAGACCATTGTTTCTTTTGCAACATTTTTTTAAACCTTCCTCAACCGCTGACGTTAAGTGAATCCCGTTCAGTTTGGAACCTGGTTCGTTCAGCGAATCCGGCTTCCCCATGATTATAACTGTCGTAAAGACGAGTCAGGTTGCCAAGCAACAGGATTTGGATCAGGAAACACTGGGGATGGTCGTACGTGTGCCAAAATGGTCCCGAGTAATTCTTTCTCTCCACTCTGGTGCCGTCGTAACTTGGAATGGTCACTAAATGAAGCATCGTAACTCGAGACCTGTATAGAGTCAAATTTGGCTCATCCCATATCCAGGGAGTCCTCAACGTACAAACACTCGGATCACGGTTTCAAAGGTTCGAAAAGGGACTTTGTGGCCAGTCCTCGCACTTAACCATCGTCGTATCACGTCGCCGGGTCATGTGATCAAAATCCCAATTGGCACAAATTAACAACTGTCACATGGTCCCCTCTCACGACCACCTTATCTGGCTTCCGACAAGTAAATTCTAGGAGTAGAGGGGATCCGGATTCATTTTAATGACGCATGATTCTCTTAATGGCGGAAGGGGCTGGCTTAACAGGGGTGGCCAAAGAGATGGTAAAATCAGGCATAAGAAGCCGCCTGGCTCAGCAAGGAAACTCAGGTTCCATACAGCGGTCGTAAGTCAAGGACTGGCTGTTAAGTCCTTGACTTATGACCGGTTGATGCAGTTCTTGGGGGAATCAACCTCCATTCCATTTTGCAGTGTCGTGCACTCACGTGATTCCATTTTACGACCCTCCCATCCCCCCCCCCCAAAAAAAACGGCACTTACATCAGTTTTTTTCCAAGTCTGGGCTCACGCATACGACCGTCATGTTCATTTAACGACCATTGCAAAACCAATCCTGAAATCGTTTTACAATTGTCCTGATGGACAACCCTCACAGGAAGTCTCCCTTAAGATCGTTTTACGAAGTGACAAAGGCAGTGCAGAAAAAAAAGAGACTTAGGACCAGTTTTCACACTTATGACCAGTCCTCACATTTACAACCAGCACAGAGGTTCCTGTGGTCACATGATCAAAATTAGGTTGCTCAGCAACAGGCATGTATCATCGCCATTTGCAATCTTCCCAGCCGGATTCTCACACGCAAAGTCATGCATTACTGACCAAGTGATTCACAAAACAACGTTATTTGCAATGTTCCCAGCTGCCTTCTGACAAGCAAAGTCAATGGAGGCAGTTGTATTCGCTTAACGACCATGTGATTCACTTAACAACCATGATTCGCTTAATGACCACAGAAGTCACCCAACAACACAATTTGCAAAATCCCTGGCCACCTTCTGACGTGCAAAGTCAATAGGGACAGCTGGATTCGCTTAATGGCCATGTGATTCACTTAATGATTGCATGATTCACCTAATGATGCCATTTGCCACGTTGCCAGCCAGCTTCGGACATGCAAAGTCAATGGAGGCAACCGGGTTGGTTTAACGACCGTGTGATTCACTTCAGGGACATGTGATTCGCTTAGTGACTGCACAATTCACTTAACAACTGCAGTCCTTCTCAGGGAATTGAACTCCCTCTTACCTGCCATGTCCATCGGCTTAAATTCGAGCAGCGACTCAAAGCCATGGCTGCCGTCATCCACCTTCCACGCGTCGTTGTGACTAAGGAATTCTTTGTATGGCATTTGTTCTTCCATGATTTTGGGGGAAGGTTCTAGAAAAGGAAAGGAAAAAAAAAAGGAAAAACTGGCAGTTCGGTTATTGATACTCAATACATTTCTTCAAAAAGCCTTAAATACAGACAGTCCTCAACTTATGACCAACGGGAGCACCAAATTCTTTTTGTTAAGTGAGAACAATTTCTTAAGGGGGAGCTCTGCCCCATTTTACGACCTTTCCTGCCACTGTTGTTCAGTGCGTCATTGCAGTCGTTAAGTGAGTCCCACAGTCGTTAAGTGAATCAGGCTTCTCCCCCCTTGACTTTCCTTGTTGGAACATCGCAAAAGGGGATAACATGACCCTAGGACGCTGCGACAGTCATAAATATGAGTCGGTTGCCAAAGGTCTCCATTCTGATCACATGACCATGGGTCGTAAGTGTGAAAAAAGTCACAAGTCCCTTTTTTCAGTGGCGTAATTTTGAATGGTCACTAAATGAATCATCGTAAGTTGAGGACGACCTCTAAACCCAAAAACTCAGAAGAAGAAGAAAAACACAAATCATGTATACATAGTCCTTGGCTTACAACGGTTCATTTAATGACTGTTTCAAAGGCATGATGGCACTGAAGAAAAAAACAGACTTTGGACCGCTTTTCACACTTACAACCATCATGCTTCCATGATCAAAATTCAGGCGCTCATATTTATGACGTTTGCAGTGTGCCAGGATCACACAATCCCCTTCCAACAAGCCAGGGGGAACCTGGATTTGCTTAACAACCTAGCGACAAACATCACAATTGCAGTGATTCGCTTAACGATGATCGGCAGAAATAGGACAAAACTCATTGGACAACTGTTTTCCTAAGCGACACATCTGGGGGTGGGGCTTAATGGTGGTTGTTAAGTCGAGGACAAACTGCACAACGTAGAGGGCAAGGATTGCAAATGGTCACTATGTGAGACAAACAGGCAGAAGACCTGGAGAACAAATCCATGAACACCAAGTAACAGATACTGTAGAAGACCTGATGGAAAAATCTTTAATTTCTGGAGCTTAAGTTAGGCTTAACCATAGTTTCAACGGGGAAACTGTGACCATCTTCGACTAAACCTAGTTCAAAATGTTGGGGAATTAATTCCTTGAAGAAATCAGCCATCCACAGACACAGTGTGATAAATGGCATTTAACCGACATTGAAAAAGAGACAATCAACCATCTCCCTGCCTGCAACTAAAACACCGATAAGCAGGGAGTGATACCAGACAAAACAATTGAGAAGCAACCAATCGTCCAATGAAACAAGGTTAACAATAAACCGCAGCCTGACAATAACCAACGAGGACAGAATAAAAGAGAGTTGGCAGGGACCTTTCGACGTCATCTAGTCCAACTCGCTGTTCAAGCAGGAGACATTTACAAAATAACACAGTTGGAAGGGACCTTGGAGGTCATCTAATCCAACCCGCAGCTCAAGCAGAAGACTTTTACAGAGTTACAAAGTAACAAATAGTTGGAAGGGACCTTGGAGGTCTTCTAGTCCAACCCACGGCTTAAGCAGGAGACACTTACAAAATAACAGAGTTGGAAGGGACCTTGAAGGTCATCTAATCCAACCCGCAGCTCAAGCAGGAGCCCTTATTGCGTTCCGCACAAAATGGCTTGTCCGGTCTCCTTCGCCTTAGTTTGGGTCTCCTCCGTGTCAAAGTTTCCGTCACAATCACAATGACAATCTGACCCACAACTTTGAATCCATCTCAAGAAACTCCTCCGCTCAATATTCCCCCCACACACACACACACTCTCCCCATTTCTACACTTTGGGGTCCTCTTCTCCATTTTGGGCCTCTTCCTTCCTCCACAACCTTCAACTTCTCCACTCCCATCCTTCGTGGCTCTTTGGTCCTACAGCAACTTCTCCAGGAGTTCATGAAGTCATCCGAGTCATCAGGGGTGGGCTTCAAAAATTTTAGCAACCAGTTCCCTGCCCGGTTGCTGGGTGGGCGTGGCCTAGTCAGCCCCACGGTGGGGAGGGGGGGTGTTTTAGTCCTCCCCAGGCTCTGGGGGCTTTCCTCCAGCCTCCGGGAAAGCGAAAACAGCCTCCCCCGGACTCCAGAGGCCAGAAACGGGCCCATTTATGGCCTTCTGCACCCTCCAGGTGGCCCGTTTTTCGCCATTCCTGAGCCGCCATGCAGGCCCTGTACTTACCTGGGATCCAAAACGATTTGCGTGGGGGCTCCCGGGAGAACAGGTTGGCCGGGGCCAGCCAGGGGTGGTGATATACCGGTTCAACGAACCGGACATCATATCAACAACCGGTTCACCCAAACCGGTGCAAACCGGTAGCAGCCCACCCCTTGCATATGAGAAATCATGGAATGACAAGAGTGGGAAGGGACCTTGGAGGTCATCCAGTCCAACCCCTTGCCCGCGTAGGAGACCTACAGAATCATAGAATGACTGAGTGGGTAGTGACCTTGGAGGTCATCTACTCCAACCCCCCTGCTGGAGCAGGAGACCCTAACAGAAACATGAACGGACAGAGTGGGAAGGGACCTTGGAGGTCATCTAGTCCAACCCCTTGCCCGAGCAGGAGACTGTCACAGAATCATAGAATGACCAAGTTGGAAGGGACCTTGGAGGTCATCTAGTCCAAACCCCTTCTCGAGCAGGAGACCTGAACCAGATGTCAAACGGCCTTAAAATTAGCAACCGGTTCGCTCAAACCGGTGCGAACTGTTAGCAGCCCACCCACCCCTGTCCAAGTTGGAAGGCGAGGCAAATGGAGGACCTAAGAAGAAGAAACATGCCTGCCTGCCTTCGCATTGATTTTTTTTTTCCTTTAAGTTCCCTTAAGGCAAGTTCTTCTACAGAAGTTCGTGAGATCGTCCGAATTAAATTGGAAGGCAAAGGCAAACGAGGACATCCGAAGAACCTCGGCTTTCTCTTCTTCTAAAAATATTCTTCCTCTGGACAGATCTAAAGCGAGGAGGACAAGCTTTGAAGAAGGGAGAAGAACGAACGGAGTTTCTTCGGCGGGTCCCATTAAAGTAATCACCGGTGGCCGCGTGGAACGATGTCCAAAATGGACATCGGAGAACAAAGTAGAAGGTATGAAGTCCATGGAGAAAAGGAGGTGGCCGGGACGAACCATGACCATAGCAAGGACCCTCCTTGGTCACGCAATTCAAGAACCTGATTTGAAAGATGCGGAGATCCCACCATGGTGAGGTTCCCCAGGAGCCTCTGAGCTGGGTGGGTTTTCTTGCAGACGTCTCATGACCCAACTAGGGAACGTCATCAGTGGTAGAAGGGAGGAGGGTGTACGAGGAGGAGGAGGAGGAAGAAACAATAGTTGGGAGGAAGAGGAGAAAAAAGGAGGAGGAAGAGCAAGGATTGTGGGATCTTTGGTGCTCGCTGAGCTGGGTGGTTTTCTTGCAGACGTTTCAAGACCCACCTAGGGAACGTCATCAGTGCTGGAAGGGAGAAAGATGGGAAGAGGAAGAAAAGGAGGAGGGGAGGGGGAGGGGGAGAGGGAGAGGGAGGGAGGGAGGAGGAAGAGGAGAAAAGGAGAGCTGTGGGGTCCTTGGTGCTCTCTGCTGGGTGGTTTTCTTGCAGACGTTTCAAGACCCATCTAGGTAACAGCATCAGTGCTAGAAGGTAGAACCATACTCCCGATTAGATTGATGATGTTCCTAGTTGGGTCATGAAACGTCTGCAAGAAAATCACCCAGTTCAGAGAGCACCAAGGTCCCCACAGTCCTCCTCCTCTTCTTCCTCCTTCTCCTCCCCCCCTCTTTTCAAACATCCCTCCCTTCTTGCACTGATGACATTCCCTAGTTGGGTCATGAGACGCCTGCAAGAAAACCACCCAGCTCAGAGAGCACCAAGGGCCCCACAGTCCTTCTCCTCCTCTTCCTCCTTCACTTCCTTCTCCCATTCTCCCCCTTCTTCCTCCTACCTCCTCCTCACACCTCCTCCCTTGCACTGATGACGTTCCCTAGTTGGGTCACAAGACGTCTCTTCTAGATCATGGTGATTCCAATTTCCAGCTCTTCAAACCTCGTCCAATCAAATGAAGGATCTTGAAAAAAATGTCAACTCTTTCCTTTCGGTATCACAACAGAGAACGACACAATCACACCATGGACACACCCGTGCAAACCTAAGCTTGCAACCAACAAAACCCCGACACAGCCTGCGGGACCCCACAGTCCTACCTGGGTGTGTGTCCGAATGACAACTTTTTAGTCAGTGTTTCATTTGCAAAATGACACCGTTTTGTGTGGTGTTCCAGGTTGTGGGTTCTTTGAAGGGAGATTTTGCCGTTTAATGCTGAATATTTCTTGGCTGGATTTGCAAGATTAAAAAGGGCCACCTGAAATCCGGTGACGGGTGATCAGGGTGTGTGCTGCAACGCAATGCCATGCCAAGCCACACATCACAACCAACAACAACACACTAAAGAGATTCACTCCGCCTGTTTAAAAAAACAGGAAGAAAAAGAATTGTGTTGGCAATGCCGGTGGGTTTTCCCTGCTTGTTTTTCAAAATCCACTATGCAAAACACAATACCGTCCCAAAAATATTTGCATTTTGTGCCTGTGTGTGTGTGTGTGTGTGTGTGTGTGTGTGTGTGTGTGTGTGTGTATGGATCTTTGGTTATTCGGGTTTTCTCCCACGTAAGATTGGAAGTATCTAGGCTAGATACTTCCTAGATACTTCCAATTTTACACGGGAGAAAACCCGAATAACCAAAGATCCACATACAAATACCCGCGAGAACCTCAGAAAATATACATATACATATACATATACATATGTATATACATACATACATATATATATATGTGTGTGTGTGTGTGTGTGTGTGTGTGTTTTCGTAAGTTTTCATGGTACTTACATGTATGGCATTCAGCTTTGTTCGGGTATTTTCCCATGTCATTATAGTTGTGCTTTTAAAGTTGTAGCAACGTTTCGCAGAATCTCATCTGCCATCATCAGGCTTCTGTATTGTGTTCGTCTGTGAGTCAGACTTTTACAGTTGTTTCTGTTTTAAATTTGGGGCTAGCCTACTGCTGTGCCAGAATGTTTTTTTCTTCATCCTGATTGGTTGGGAATCTTGGTCTGTGTTTATTGGTCTTGGAGTTTGCTGTGTTCTGCTTGATTGGTGTTTCTAATATCTTCGGTCTGTTTTGTGGCTTTTTTGTGTGTGTGTCTTGATTG
Organism: Notechis scutatus; assembly: GCF_049901735.1. Lineage (NCBI taxonomy): Eukaryota > Metazoa > Chordata > Lepidosauria > Squamata > Elapidae > Notechis > Notechis scutatus. Next base: position 1,324,438 of record NC_142025.1, on the reverse strand, counting down.
GCTGGCAACATTGTGTTCCTGTATTGGAGGCTTTTAGTGCAGCTTGGCTCCGAGTAAATGGACGGCTATCATTTGTTAGGAAGCTAGGTTTCATCTGGGTGCCTGGTTGGGGTGTGTTTGACCTGGAGGTATCAGGGGGGATCTGTTTGTGCCCAGGTGTCCAGATAACCTCAATACAGAAGCCTGATGATGGCAGATGAGATTCTGCCAAAACGTTGCTACAACTTTAAAAGCACAACTATAATGACGTGGGAAAATATTTTTTGGACAGTACTGTGTTTTGCATGGTGGATTTTTTTAAAAACTAGGGCACGAAAAATGAACCAGTAGCTGAAACACAATTCATTCTTTCTTTCTTCCTTCCTTCCTCCCTTACTTTCTTTTTCTTTTCTTTCTTTTTTCTGTCTGTATGTCTGTCTGTCTCTCCCTCCTGCTCCTCCTCCATTTTATGTATGTATGTGTATAATCTGTTTATATCTCTCTCTCTCACAACTACTTATCTATCTTTATGTATCTATCTATCTATCCGTCCAAACTCTCTCTACGTTTCTCTGTCTTTCTATGCATCTATTCGTTTGTTTTCCTTGGGTTAACATCTCTCTCTCTTATCTTTCTCTCTATCTTTGTTTTTCTGTTTCTCTCTATCTAGCTAGCTGTCTGTCTGTATCACAACTAGTTTCTCTCTCTCTCTATCTGTCATCTATCTCTAATTCTATCATCTATCTATCTGCAATCTATCTATCTCTATCATCTATCTATCTAATCTATCTGTCATCTATCTCTATCTGTCTGTCATCTATCTCTATCTCTCTGTCATCTCTCTCTCTGTGTGTGTGTCATTTATCCCTCTATCACCTATCTCTGCCATCTCTCTCTATCTAGCTATTTATCTGTCATCTATATCATCTAACTATCTATTTCTGCCCCCCCCCCCCCATTTCTTTATCTATCTGTCATCTACCTCCATCTATCTGTCCTGGAAAGTCTGCAAATGAGGAAATCAAACATCAACTACAAACATTTGTTTTCTGCAGAAGGTATTTGGTTTAGTAACTTCCTCCTGAGGTTGTCAGTGAGCGAGGTCCTCACTGTATGACCAAACAGGGACCTTAAATCACCTGGGTGATTTGCTAAGCGAGTCACACAGCAGATTTGGGGAACTCTCCGGCAGGGCGTGAAGCGAATTGATGCCAACGTTCAGCGGGTCGCGGCGGGTGTGAAGCGAACCTTGGGATCGGTCCCAAGATTGTGCGGTTTGGTCGTAACTTCCGAAGGGATGTTCAAAGAAGGGTTGTAAATCGAAGACTACCTATCGTAAGGCGGACACAACATTTTCCAATAGAATGAATATTGCAGTACGGTGGCAAATTTGCAAGGGGAATTCTTTGACCTGGGTGGTTTTCTTGCAGATGTCTCATGGCCCAACTAGGCAAAACATCAGTGCTAGACGGTAGAATCATATTCCCTTCCAGCACTGATGATGTTCCCTAAGTTGGGTCTTGAAACGTCTGCAAGAAAACCACCCAGCTCAGAGAACATCAAGGATCCCTCCGTCCGTCCCTCCCCCTCCTCCCCCTTTCTAGCACTGATGACGTTCCCTAGCTGGGTCATTGAAATGTCTGCAAGAAAACCACCCAGCTCAGAGAGCACCAAGAGAAAATCAGATAAGGATTAAGACCAGACAAACCATCAAGGAGAAAAACTATATCCTAAAACTGTGATGGTGAACCTATGGGTCTCTGCCGTACATGCGGGGGGGCAGGCGCATGCACGAGGGGGCGGGCACTCGGTGCTGAAAAGGTTAGTCATCACTGCTCTAACACTATACTATACAATCTTTACTCCTCCTCCTCCTCCCCACCCTCCATCTTTCTCCCTCTAGCACTGGTGACGTTCCCTAGTTGGGTCACGAAAGGTCTCCACGAAAAACCACCTAGCTCAGAGAACACCAAGGATCCCACAGCTCTCCTCCTCCTCCTTTCTAGCACTGATGACTTTCTCTAGTTGGGTCATGAAACGTCTGCAAGAAAACCACCCATCTCAGAGAGTAGCACGGACCCCTCAGCCTTCCTTCCTTCCTTCCTTCCTTCCTTCCTTCCTGCCTCCCCTCCCTCCTCCTCCTTTCTAGCACTGATGACGTTCCCCAGCTGAATCACGAGTTGTCTGCACGGAAAACCTCAGAGACCCCTAACAGACATCCCCCCCACCCCAATTCAAACCCCCAGCTCCCAACATATTCTACTGCAACAACACCCTGCCTGGGTTTGCATGGGATGCCGCAGCCTGTCAGAAGAGTTTATTTTGGAGCCCCCGCTTCTTCCCAGGGTCCTGCTGGGCAGGAGATGCCATCCTACCGCCCCACCCAGGGCGATCACAGCCGGATCCTTCTGGAAACAGCTTTTCCATCTGCCGCTTCCGAACAGACCCATGAGAAGGGGGGGGGGAACCCCATAATAATAGTTGCAAGGAGATTTATCTCTGCTGAGGCGAAAAGTGGGTCAAGAATGGGGGGGGCCGCGAGGAGGCAAGGTGTCAGGCGAATTACCCATCCATCCATTGGGTTTAATTTTAGCTCCAAAAGAACCCCAGGGGTGGGTTGATTATTATTTTTTCATTTTTATTTTTAAAGCAGAAGAAAGCTGTCTGCAGCATCAGAACCATGAAAGGGAAACCATAATAACAACAACAACACAACAAAACAACAGAACATAATACGAATACTAATACTAAAGTTTTCTTGGGATCGTCTTGGGTGGATTCAAAGGCCTAGAAGGGTCTCCTGCCAAAATCAGCCAGTCTAGGAATGGCCTCTCATGGCTCCAGAGGTGGTCCCACCAAAAATCAGGCTGCTCTAGGGATGACCTCTCGTTGCTCCAGAGGAGTTCCATTAAAAACCAGGCCAGTCTAGGGATGGCCTCTTGTTGCTCCAGAAGGGGTCCTACAAAAATCAGGCTAGTCTAGGGATGGCCTCACATGGCTCCAAAGTCCTAAAGGAGTCCTGCCAAAATCAGGCTGGTCTAGGGATGGCCTCTCATTGCTCCAGAGGAGTTCCATAAAAATCAGGCCAGTCTAGGGATGGCCTCTTGTTGCTCCAGAAGGGGTCCTACAAAAATCAGGCTAGTCTAGGGATGGCTTCACATGGCTCCAAAGTCCTAAAGGAGTCTGGCCAAAATCAGGCTGGTCTAGGGATGGCCTCTCATTGCTCCAGAGGAGTTCCATTAAAAACCAGGCCAGTCTAGGGATGGCCTCTTATTGCTCCAGAAGGGGTCCTACAAAAATCAGGCTAGTCTAGGGATGGCTTCACATGGCTCCAAAGTCCTAAAGGAGTCTGGCCAAAATCAGGCTGGTCTAGGGATGGCCTCTCATTGCTCCAGAGGAGTTCCATTAAAAACCAGGCCAGTCTAGGGATGGCTTCACATGGCTCCAAAGTCCTAAAGGAGTCTGGCCAAAATCAGGCTGGTCTAGGGATGGCCTCTCATTGCTCCAGAGGAGTTCCATTAAAAACCAGGCCAGTCTAGGGATGGCCTCTTATTGCTCCAGAAGGGGTCATACAAAAATCAGGCTAGTCTAGGGATGGCTTCACATGGCTCCAAAGTCCTAAAGGAGTCCTGCCAAAATCAGGCTGGTCTAGGAATAGCCTCTCGTTACTCCAGAGGGGGAGGGGTTCCACAAAAACCAGGCCAGTCTAGGGAGGACCTTTCCTTGCTCTCGAGGTTTCCCACAAAAACCAGGCCAGTTTAAGAATGGCCTCTCGTTGCTCCAGAGGGGTTCCTGCAAAAACCAGGCTATCTAGGAATGGCCACTCACTGCTCATTTTATGTGAGGGGGAAATCCAGGGGCCTATAAATCGCACTAGACTGATGGCTGGATTTGGGGCATTGAAGGGGGGCAGTTGTGGAACGGGTTGCTTCTATTTGAGCCTTTTTGGCCATGGTCGCTGAGCGAATCGCAGCAAATCCTCCTCCTCCTCCTCGCACTGATGATGTTCCCTAGTTGGACCACGAAACATCTGCAAGGAAAGCACCTGGCTCAGAGCGCACCTGGGACCCCCGAAGAAGCTTGTAAAATGAGATCTGTCGTGAGGGTGACCTGCTTTAGGACCATCACAACTTATACAACGTACCGGGCAGGCTCCGTTATGGTCGTAAGTTGAGGACCGCCTGTATTTGAGGCAGTAATCTCCCAGCTGCTATTTTTTTTGCTCTGACCTGAATCCGTCGGGGAGGAAAATGCTTAAAATAGCCTGTTTCTGATCTGAGATTATCTCTCTCTGTGGGCCTCTCTCTCTCTCTCTCTCGTTTTTCTCTCTTTCTCTCTCTTTCTCATTCTTTTTCTGTCTCTTTCTCTCTTTCTACCTGTCTCTCTCATTTTTCTGTCTCTTTCTCTCTCTTTTTCTCTCTACCTCTGGCTTGGGCTCTCTCTCTTTTCTCTGTTTCTTTTTCATCCTCTCTCTCTCTTTTCTGTCTTTTGCTCTCTTTCTCTCTACCTTTGTCGGTCTCCTCTCTCTTTTTCTCTATCTCTTTCTCCTTCCTTCACTCTCATACTTGTTTCTGTCTCTCTCTCTCTCCCTCCCTCCCTCCCATTTTTATGTCTTTCTCTCTCTCTTTATTCTGGCCCTTTCTCTTTCCACCTGCCTCTCGTTTTTCTGCCTTTCTGTGATTCTCCTTTTCTGTCTCCTTTTCTCTCATACTCTTTATTTCGTCCCTTTCTCTCTTTCAACCTGTCTCTCTCATTTTTTGGCCTTTCTCTGTCCCTCTCTCATTTCTCTCTCACACTCACTTTTTATGTCCCTTTCTCTCTCTCCAACTGTCTCATTTTTCTGCCTCTTTCAATTTCTCTATCCATCCATCCAATTTTTCTTAGTCCCTTTCTCTCTGTCCCTTTTTGTCTGTCTGTCTGTCTGTCTGTCTGTCTCTCTCTCTCTCTCTCACATACATACACACACACCCAGACACACTGCTGACCTAGTTTTTTTTTCTTCCCAACTCGCATCGACAAGCTGAAAATGCACAAACCACCCAAGATCCCAGGCGAGAAACAGATCCGCGAATCCGTCACATGTTTGGGCAAACCCCTTAACTCCAAAGAGCGCCCAAACAAATGAAACCAGGCTCATCAAAGAAAGTCATCTGCATAATTTAGAAAGGTGTTGGCTTAGAAACCAGGTGATGGGAAGTTCTAGTCCTGGCCTTAGGCATGAAAGCTGACAGGGTAGTTTTGGCTCAATCACAAGGAGATGGTGAGTTCTAGTCTCGCCTTAGGCAAGAAAGAAAGCTGGGTGACCTGGGGCCAATCACCAGGTGTCAGTGAGTTCTAGTCCTGCCTTAGGTATGAGAGCCGGCTAGGTGACTTTGGACCAATCACCAGAATACAGAGAGTTCTAGTTCCACCTTAGGCATGAAAGCCCCTTGGATGACTATGGACCAATCACCAGGAGACGGTGAGTTCTAGTAATGCCTTCGGCACAAATGCCAACTGGGTGCCTTTGGGTCAATCACCAGGAGACAGAGTTCTAGTCCCCTCTTGGGCATGAAAGCCCATTGGACGACTATGGGCCAATCACCAGGAGACGGTGAGTTCTAGTCCTACCTTAGGTTAGTAATCTACCTGGAATGACTTACTGCTTGTAACGATACGGTTCCAGCTCAAACGACGGCCAACAACATGTCAAAGCATCTGGCCACTCTGTTGAGGCAAAAAGATTGAAAAAATTGATTTTTCATAATCGAGGCTTTGGGGGTTTTTTTAGCTAAAAAAACCCCCAAACCCTCAATTCTGAAAAATCATTTTTTTTCAATCTTTTTGCCTCCTTAACAGAGTGGCCAGGCGCTTTGACATGTTGTTGACAAAAAAGTGGTGTCTTGTTGTCGCTTCACATTAATATTTCATCTAAAGCTGTCCAAAGCATTTTTCCCCCTCCCAGGGGAGGATAAAAAAATCTCTTTTATTTCATGTTCATAAACTTGATTGCAAAGGATTTTTCTTACGTAAAAAGGGACTCCGGGGAAGGTGAAGGACAGTGCCATCCAAGTGACAAAAGTTAACTCTTGCCCTTAATGATAACAGATTTTTCTACCGGTCATCGACTTATGACGACAAGGGAGCCCAACCTTTCCATCGCTAAACGAGACAGTGGGGAAACAGATGTTTTTGCACCGGGGGAGAGGGGAGATGAGCTTTCCTGCCACCGTTGCTCAAGGAATCCCTGCAGGTCTGAAGTCAGCCAATGAGGTCGTTAAATGAATCAGTCATGAAGTGAAGCAGTGAAGTGAATGGGTTTAAATGAATCAGTCATGAAGTGAACTGATTAACTGAATCAGTTGTTAAGTGAATCAGTCACTAAGTGAATAGAATAGAATAACAGAGTTGGAAGGGACCTTGGAGGTCTTCCAACCCTCGACTTGATCAGGAAACTGGTGGCCAAGTGAATCGGTTGTTCAGTGAATCAATCCTTAAGTGAACGCGTCACTAAGTGAATCCCCACAGTTATTCAGTTACTAACATGGTTGTTAAGTGAATCTGGCTTACCCAATGACTGCGCTGCTGGTCAGAAGGTCTCAAAAGGGGATCACGAGAGACACTGCGACCATTACAAATAGGAACCAGTTGCCAAGCACGTGAATTTTGATTACGTGATCACGGGGACGCTGCAACGGTCGTAAGTGTGAAATATGGCCACAACTCATTTGTTCATACCGTGTCGTAACTTCAAAGGTCACTAAATCGAGGACTCCTTGGCGAAAGGCGGAGGCAAGCGTATAGCAAGGTAATTTTGCCGTGTTTTTCCTGCTTGTTAACTGCTATTTTTCCCAGTTGTTAAGTGAATCAACGCATTCGTTAAGTTAGCTGCCCCTGTTGTTAAGTGAATCTGGCTTCCTGTTTAATCAGAAGGTCGCAAAAGGGGATCACATGACCCCTTGGGATGCTCACGACCGTCATAAATATGAATCAGTTGCCAAGCACCGGAATTTGGATCGCATGATCATTGAGACTGAGGTGCCACGGTCGTTAAGTGTGAAACGTTGCCTCGAATAAAGGACTCCATTACCCATGTTTCCCTTCTACGAGGTTGCAGAGAAGACTTGTGGTGGGATCCATACTTCTACAGGCAGTCCTCGACTTACAACACTCTGTTTAGTCACTGTTCAAAGTGACGACGGTACTAAAAAAAAGTGACTTATGGGTATGTTTCACACTTACGACCGTCGCGGGCCTCCCTGTGGCGCTATGATCAAAACTCAGATGCTCCGCAATAGACTCCTAGTTATGATGGTCGCAGTGTACCACATCATGTGATCTCCTTTTGTGACCTTCTGACAAGGAGGAATCCCGATTCACTTAATGACCATGTGACTAACTACCGCAGTGATTCCCTTAACAACTCTAGGCAGAAAGGTTGTAAACTGAGGCAAAATTCAACTAACGATGTTTTGGCCTCCATTGTGGTCGTTAAGTGGAGGATGAGCTTTGGTTAGAAATAAAGCCATACTACAGGTAGTCCTCAACTTACGACCACAAGGGAGGCCGACATTTCTGTTCTGAAGTGAACTTTGTCCCTTTTTAACGACCTTTCTAGCCTCAGTCGCTAAGTTAATCGCCGCCGTTGCAAGTCACTCGCATGGTTATTAAGTGAATCCAGCTTTCCCATGGACTTCGCTCGTCATGTCACAAAAGGGCATAACGCAACCTTGGGATGCGGCGACCGTCATTAAGTCGGAGCCGGTCGCTTATGAAGAGGTCACTAAAGGGGATCACGTGACCTAGGGACAACTGCAATCATCGTAAATGCCAGTCAGTGGCCAAAACGCCAGAGTTTTTTTTTTATCAGGTGGAGATCAGGGGTGGAATTCAAAATATTTTACTCCTGGTTCTCTGGGCACAACCATTTTGGTCAAACCGGTGCGAACCGGCAACAGGCCACCATTGCTGGGAATGCTAGAACGGTTGTGTGAATTACAGTCCTAAGTCACTTAATTTGTGAGGGCTGCGGTAACCCATCGTAAGCCGAGGACTTGCCTGCATAACTACGGGTCCCACCACAAGTCTTCTCTACAGCCTAGCGGAAGATTTGGTGCATTATGGGTCGTAGAGTCCTTCTTTCGATCCAACTGACAGTTCGCAAGAAGAATCAAATCCTGAGGGGGAAGGATTGTGTTTCCTTTCTTTTTTAATGTCACCAGATTGTTATTCTCGACTCTCCTTTGACTGACAGTCCACCGATCCGTCCATCAAGCAGGGTTGACTTTCATTGACGGACACCCCACTTTCGGACGGACACTTTCCGGCCTTTTGATCCCAAATCGATATCCCAGCCCTCAATTAAGCCATGGGCGTCTCTGGATTGCACAGGCCCAAAACAAGCTGACAATCGTGGTTTGTCAAAACCAGTGGTTTCCATTTTGGCCATTTTAAGGTGGGCGGACTTCAATTCCCAGAATTCCTCAGCCAGCATCCTTCTTAAAGCCTAACATCTTAAAGTAGGCCGGCATGGGGATCCTGGGACTGTAAGTCCTCCCCTCTTAAAGCATGACTGGGTGGGGGATTCTGGAAGTCCTCCCCTCTTAAAGCTGCTGAGTTTGAAAAAACCTGGCTTAAGAATGTTTCATCCCACCCTACTTTACAGCATATTTTGCTAAAATAAGATTCCCCCCCTCCCGCCGCCGCCAATTTCTTGCCTTTCGTTGGAGCTTTCTTGTCTAATTACCTGCCTGACTGACAGCCCCTTCTGGTTATTTCAATAATCTGGATCTTTTCGTTTTTATGCGTGAGAATTTCAAAGTAGATAAACTGATGCAAAGTGAGAAGCAGTAAGAAAGAAAACATTTAAAGTGCCAGAAATGAATGTTAAAAGAAAAAAAGAGAGAGAAATGAAAGAAAAAGAGAAATCAAAGGCCAAAGTGAAAGAGTGGAAGAGAAAAAGGGAAATGAAGGGGAGAGGAAAGGAAAGGAAAAAAAATCACACAGAGAGAACTAATAGTGGCAGAAAGAAAAAAATGAACTTTTTTTTAAAAAAAGAACCGAAAAGAAAAAAAAACTACCAAGAACTCACTTCGAATTTTCTTTACATCAGTTAATCCTGTCTAATCCTCAAGGCCATCAATCATAACTTTAACCCCCCATTTTCTAGAACAACAAAGTCCATAAGCGATTTTCAAGCAGCAATAAACAAATATGGATGGATTGATGGATGGATGGATGGATGGACAGACAGACAGTTAGAAAATGAGAGACAGACAGACGAGACAGAGTGATAGATAGTAGATGACAGATAGATGATAGATGTATTGATGGATGGATGGATGGAGGTAGGGAGGTAGATCTCTCCCTGCCATATGTATATACAGTATATATATATCTATTCTCGACTCAAGAAAAAAAGTCAATTTAGCCAGATTTCCGATCTTTCTCCATCTTCCAGTCATGGAAATTTCCTCTTGGGCCCCCAAAGAAAAGCATCAAAGCAGAAACAAACGACTTGCAACAGAACGCCGGTTATTCAGCTTGGCCGATGTTTGGTTCCATTGCAGTTGAATCAAAATTTTCCAGCCGAGGTTAGCAGAGAGGTTTTTATTAGTGGTTTATTTAGCAAAAGGGGAAGTGTGGGTGGACAAGAGTTAGTCGTGTACAAGGCTGACGTACAAAGCGGAAGGAGTGAACAGAGGCAATTGTTAAAAGAGGTTTTTTTTTTTTTTTTTACAATGAATTATTGCAATAAAGCAGTTGAATAAATCAAGCGTGGCTCCTTTAAGATGGGCGGACTTCAACTCTCACGATTCCCCCATGCTGGGGAATTCTGGGAATTGAAGTCCACTCATCTTAAAAAAAGGCCACATTTGAAAAAAAAAATTCCTTTGGGATAAAGACACAGTGATTTTACAAGGCCGCTCTGACCCCACGGCCCAAAGCAATTTGCAAAAAGACAACTTCAAAAGCAATGGCAAGAAAAACAGACATTTTCCAACCTTTTTTTTTTTTTGTCCCCTGCGCAAAGGTGAGAATTATAGAGAATTATTTGAATTATAATATACAGATGCTCAATTTAGGCAAATGTGTTTTTTTTCCCTTCCCAAATTTAAAAAGAATAAACAACGAGGAGAAACTCAAAAACTATTAAAGCAGGGAAAATCGAACATTAAATTGAAAAGGAAAAATTAAAAAGGGGGGGGGGAGGAAATAGGAGATAATGAGATGGGAAGATGGAAAGGGAAGAAGTTGGGTTGGTTTGTCTCACGCAATCATCTCAAAAACTGTTTCTGGGGACAATTAGCCAGGATTCCTAGTTAGCCACGACGGGGCCCGAGTTGGATGGGTCTGAATGCTGGAATTCCTGGCTGTTGGGTGGGAGGGATGAACCAGGGGTGGGATTCAGCCGGTACAGAGCGGTTTGGCCGAACTGGTTGTTGTTACACCAGTGGAATCTCACCCCTGATTTTAATAAGCCCAGATAGGGACAAGAGTCCATATCTGAGATCTTCGCTGGTTTAAGGAGACCACGAAGTGTTGGAGGCATAGATTGTTTTGTGGAGATGATCATTTAAGATGATCAGTTGTCTTCTGCTCCAAGGAGAGGAGAGAGCTAAAAGGAGAGACCAAGGAAGAACTGCTTCAAGGAAGCCTTCTTGAGGAGCAGTTCTGAAGTTCGTGAGAAGGTCTCACCAGGATCGTCCCTGATGCTTGACCACGTCTTCTTTGGGTATGAAATCCCAACTACAATTCCTAGCAGACCCAGCAGTATTTTTTGAAAGCCATGTCATCTTCCTAACTTCTCGCTGGTCAACAGTCCACCTCAGAAGCCAAAGTTCCTTCACTAATCTAATATCCTTCAAAACCTTTGAGTTGGGTACACTATGGGTATGTTACTTGACACCAGAAACCTCAACTGTTGCCTGCCAACTGACCAACAGTGGAAAGACCATCTCTCTATCCGGAACATGAAGCCAGAATCCACCTGTTGAGCTCTTGATCCTACGTTTCTCCAGCGCATATTAAGCACCTCCAAAAACTATCTCCATGGCTTCCTTCTTGGCAGTGGTGGTGTTTGGGGGTGCTCGGGAACCCAAAAGCTCCATTAGCTCATCTACAACTTGATCGGCACCCTTTCCCGAGGTATGGCATCACCAATGAGGAGTCCACCATCAGATTCCTTCTATTGCTGCGCTCTTGAACCTTGGGTGGACTTCAGTGCCCAGGGTTCCCCCAGCCAGCCAAGAATTCTGGGAGTTGGAAGTCCATCCATCTTCCACCAGTTGAAGAAGAAGAAGACCACTTTGTTGTATGAACTTGGTGTGTAGAACCTCAAGAGATAGGCTGATAATTTAGGAGAACCCATCTTCTTTTACAATGAGGCAGAATAAATAATAGGACTTCCTACAACCGAGGAGGGCATGGCAAAGGGAAACTCACTAGGAACTGATGAAATATCAACCTTCAGGTCTAACAAATTAATCATTTCTTAAATGAATAAACGAGGAATAAACACCCCTACCCTAGGGGGAAATTTGTTTTTGTTCGAAAAACAGTGTTTGTTGGGATGGTGGATACTTTGTGGTGGGATATATTGGGCCAGCTTGAGGAAACTCCTAGGTAGCTTCTACGTTAGCAGGTCCAGAGAACCTGGGAAGGAGACCATACCCAGGAGAGCCTCAATGTTCAGGAGGACATCAAGCTTTAGGATGCTTCTGAATGCAGCTGGGAAGCTGGGCTCTTCAAGGTCTATACCATCTACATGTCCCTACCCAATGGAAGAGGAGAAGGCTATGATCATCCTTCAAATAAGGACCACCAAGGAGAAGTGAGCACTCAATCCCATGGCCTTATCAACTGAACGAGAACACCAAAAGGGAGATTCCCCTCTTCAGGTGGCCTGGATGTCTCCACCAACGTCCTACCTCAAAAGCTTCCAGGTCTGATTGTCTACAAATGTCCTATCTCAAAAACCTCTGGTCCTGATTTTCCACAAAAGTCCTACCTCAAAAGCTTCTGAGTCTCTTTAATGTCCTACCTCTAAAGTTTCTGGCCTGGTTGTCCACAAATATTCTACCTCAAAACCTAATGGATCTGGTTGTCCAGCATCTCAAAACCTTCTGGTCTGGTGGTCCACAAATATCCTACCTCCAAAGCTTCTGGATCTGGTTTTCCACCGATGTCCTACTTCCAAAGCTTCCAGGGACCCATGAGGAAGAAGCTACCAGCTCTCCAAGTCCTTCCAAAACTGAAGGATAATTTTGGCAGCTCAATTCAGCCTCCCTGGTACTAGATTTGGGGGGTGGGTGGGGGGCGTGTCTAAATTTAAGATTGCATTTTGCTCAAAATCTGGTCTAAATTTAAATCGCACTTCGCTCAAGATAGATGCCTAAAGGCAAAAGGGCTCTTGTTCCTTTTAATAGCAGTGCCCAACGTTCGCTCTCTCGCCCGTTCTCTCCGTCTCCGGGAGAAATACGAACCTTAATGGAAAATGCATCTCTGCAGAAACATTCGTCCTTTCCCTGCATAATTCATCCTAATGGCTCTCTCTCTCTCTCTCTCTCTCTCTCTCTGTGTGTGTGTGATTTGACTGACCCCACAATCATAATCAGCAAGTGCTGACACTTTCCCCATCTTTAGCTGTTCTGGATTTGAGTGAGCTCCGACCTTCATCAAGGGACTCAAACCACACTGTCTCTTGAACTGTCCCTTTTTGAGCAAATAAAATAGATCAGTAAAAACTGTTATTTATATATATATATATATGTCATATCTTTTTAAAAAGAACGACCTCGTTTGATGGAGAGGCTGAGAATTCCAAATTTAGGACTCGGAAAGAGATGGTTGTTTGGGCTATTTCCAGGCGGAGAGCAGACAGACAGCCAAATTACAAACGACAAGCTAAAAAAGCTCGGGGATCAAAGTTCCCGTCGTCGTCTCCTCTTGTCAGATTCATCATTTGGGGAAGCAATTCTGACAGGTCGGATTGTCGGCTTCCCTTCCTTGCTCGGCCCACCCGATCTGTTGTGCCTTGACTTGATTTGTTTGTGACAAGCCATAAAGAAGAATTTGCAGCAACACAACAACAAAATGGGAGCATGGACATCCCGGAACGAGGAAGAGCTTTCAAGCCACATTAAAATTGCACGAAGGCTTTCGGCTTTGATGCAGGGAGGACATTTAGGTCCAAGGTGACCGGGGAGTAGTTGGCTAAAAACAGGATTGCTTCTGGGAAGCCATCTTTGGATGACCTGCTTCTCCCAAATCGAAGTTAGGGAAATCTGAGATTGCTCGCGTTTCTTTCATTCTTTAAAAGAGGGACCCTAAAATCCATCTCCCGAATGTGAGAAAGCTGGACAAGGGCCCTTCTAACAACCGAGTCACCGCGGGGAGAGAGACAAAGGGGAAAAGGAAGGGAACAAGGGATGGTCTTGGAAGAATGAGAACCAAAAGGGGATGGAGGAAATTAAAAAGGGGGTCAGAAAAAAGGGGGAAGCACAAAAGCAAAGGTGCAGCTCGGATATCCGCCAGGCAGAATTGTCGGTTAGGTGAAAGAGTCTCGACAAGCACTGTGAAGGGGAAGGAGGGAGGGAGAAAAGAAGGAAGGATGGGAGGTAGGGAGGGAGGGAGGGAAGGAAGGAGAGAATGCAAGGAAAGGAAGGAGGGAGGAAAAAAGGGTTGGAGGAGGTAGAGAAGAAGGGAGGAAAGAAGAAGATAAGGAGACAGAGAGGCAGGAAAGGAAGGGAGGGAGAGAATGCGAGGAAGGGAGGAAGGAGAAAAAGGAAGGGAGGAAGGAGAGAAGGAGGGAGGAAAGGACAGAGAGGGAAGGAAGGAAGGAAGGAAGGAAGGAAGGAAGGAAGGAAGGAAGGAAGGAAGGAGAGAATGGGAGGGAGGGAGGGAGGAGAAAAGGGGAGGGAGGGAGGAGATAGAGAAGGAGTGAGGAAAGAAGAGACAGACAGACAGGGAAGGAAGAGGGAGGGAAGGAGAGAATGCGAGGGAGGAAGGGAGGGAGAAAAAGGAAGGGAAGAAAGGAGAAAGAGAAGGAGGGAGGAAATAATAAAGAAGAGACAGAGAGACAGGGAAGGGAGGGAGGGAGATAAGAGAGAGGGAGGAAAGGAAGGGAAAGGGGGGAGAAGGGAGAATGGGAATGAGGAGGGAGAAGGGGAAGGGGAAGAGGAGGAGAAATGAGGGAGGAGGGAGGAGGAAGAGGAGGAGGAAAGGAGGAGAAATGAGGGAGGAGGAAGGAGGGAAGAGGAAGAGGAGGAGCATTGAGGGAGGAGGAGTCAGCCCACCGCAGATCTACCCTCTTCATTCTTCAGCCCCCACAATATCCAGGCAGGTAAAGGCAGAGCTCTTTAAAGGCAGAAAGGACAGGTGGCTTTTTTAAGTGCAGTGATGGGAAGCAAAAGCACGCGTGGTCTCTCGTGGAGAGCAGCCCCTCCCCAAGGAGGAGGGGGGAGTCTAGGTTTCTATAGGAAGGAAGCGAGAAAGAAAGGAAGGAAGGAAGGAAGGAAGAGGGGGGAGGCAACAGGAGACGGGGAGGACATAAAAGCATTAAGTCATTAGTAAACATGAAAGTGGGAGGCAACGGCGCGGACGATCGGTGAGCAAGCATCAGCCCAGCAAAAGAGAGTAAGCAAAGAGGCAGGAGCTTCCCTAAAACAGCCACCAAATCAATTGCAGGGAACGTACAGAAGGTGGGATTAGTCTAGTCAATTCCCAACAAATTGGGGCGATTCATGTAGTCAATTCCCAATAAATTGGCTGGGATTAGTCAACTCAATTCCCAATGAACCAGCTGGGATTTGTGTAGTCAACGCCCAATGAACTGGCTGGGATTAGTCAATTCCCAAAAGACTGACTAGTCAATTCCTGAATACATAATTAGCTCTAACTAGTCTAGTCAATTCCCAGTGAATTAGCTGGGATTAGTGTAGTCAATTTCTAATATGTTGGGATTAGTCTAATCAATTCCCAATAAATTGGCTGGCATTAGTATAGTCAATTTCCAACAAATTGGCTGGGATAGTCAATTCCCAACACGCTGGGATTCATGTAGTCGGTTCCCAATGAATTGGCTGGGATCAGTCTAGTCAATTACCAGTGAAGTGACTGGGATTAATGTAGTCAATTCCCAACAAATTGGCTGGTATTAGTCTAGTCAATTCCCAATGAACCGTCTGGGATTAGTCTAGTCAACACCCAACTAACTGACTGGGATCCATGTAGTCAATTTCCATCAAATAATTGGCCAGGATTAGCACTCATGTACTGAATTCCCAATATGCTCGGAATCAGGTAGTCAATTCCCAACCACCTGGCTGGGATAAGTCTAGTCAATTTCCAATATGTTGGGATTTCTGTAGTCCATTTCCAATATTTTTGAAGACTGTTGGGAGAGGGAGGGACAGAAGCAAAGCTCTCCTTGGATTTTAATGATCGTGGTTACTGAATTCATACGGACATTGAAAGTTAGTCTAGGGTAGGAAATACAGTAGCCTATTTCCCAACTCACAAGTGTTATTAGACCCACCAGATCCATAAACCAGGAATCTATGATGCTGGGTGGTGGTGGTTTCAAACTCTTTGTAGGACCTTGCGAGTTCCAAGCAAGCAGATGTAGACCTCTTGTCCACTCCAAGATAACCCCAAAGCAGCAGCAATGGCCCAGGCCAACCTCCCGACATTACACACAAAGACAATGACAAAGCACACATCACAACTCCGGGACCCAGAAGGAAAATGAGAAGATAGAAGATCCTTCCTCCAACTATCAATGCTCGAGACTGTCTTGAAAGGTAAAGACCGGCCTTCAAACTCTGACCCTGTTCTGTACTTCCAAAGAACCTACATTTTTTTTTTTTGTTTGTTTTGCACCCATGTTAGAAGCACCGAGGCGTTTCAGCTCCTTTCTTTTTCCCGGCAGAAGCTGGAACTAAGGACAGGAACTCAACCCTGCCATCCATTTTCTAGAATGTCCTGGCCAAGAAGTCTTCAAACTCTGCCCCCATTTTCTACCCTCCAAAGAACCTTAGTATGTTTTTGTTTTGTTTTGCACTCGGGTTAGAATGGAAACAGAAGGCCTGCAGGCTGGATTCGGCCTGCAATGTGGTTGGACCAGCCCGCGGAGCCGTCCTCGAAAATGTAATGGGCCGGCCAGCATGGTTTCAGCCCAGTCTACCCAGTGGGGAGTGGTGTCAACCTGGCCACGCTCGCCCAGTTGGCCACACCCACCCAGTCAGCCCCACTGGCCTCCCAGGACCCTGATGTGGCCCTCAATGAAATTGAGTTTGACACCCTTGTTAGAAATATCGTGGTTTTTACCTGACCAGGAGCTGGAGCTAAGGACGGGAACTCAACCCTGCCGTAGGATGTGTCCATACTTTTTTTTATATAGATCGTAAATAGTGATGTCTATTGCTGGTCTAAGACCATAATAAAGTTATATTCTATATTCAACCCTGCCGTAGGGCAGATCTCGGATCTCAGATGTGGGCTTGTTAATCTCGTTCCAACCACTTGAACCACCCTACTTTTTCTTCCCAAGAACTGAGCTGGGCGTATTCTCCATCTGAAACTCAAGCTCCATTCCCAAACTTGGCTTTCTCTCATCTCCACCCCCAACCCAACCCCGAATAGGAACTACGAAGGAAGTGAGGAGACACCTGCGCATTTTGAGAAATGGATTTTGCTGAAGCTTTTCCCTCCTTCCGTACCTTGTGGAAGGCTGGGATTCTACTGGTTCAGACCGGTTCGAACGAGCCAGTTGTTCCAGGGATCGTTTGGCCCGCCGCTGTTTTATTCACCAGGGATACAGCAGAAGGTAAGTATGATAGCTAAAAAAATGGTCTTTTCTAAACGTGGTGCACGCACTCGCTCACCGAACCGGTTGTTACACCGGTTGAATCATACCACGAGGAAATTTTTTCCTACGAACCAATTTGGTGGCAAGCATCTCCCTAAGCTTAATTGCAACCCTCAATCTGTATTTTTCTAACACACAAAGAAAAGAAAAAAAAGCACAACCGCAAAGTTGTTGCTCTGCTTTGAATCAGCAGGCTTGAATCTGAGATCAACAAACTAGAGGATGGACCCTAGTGGGGTCGGGTGTTCCTTTCTCTTCCTTACTTGGGAGAATGACCTCAGAGTGGAGCTCTCGCCTCATAATCCGGAGGCTGTGAGTTCGATCCTAGGTAGAGGCGGATATTTCTCTCTCTCTCTCAGCACAATGGGAATGTATCTGCTGAACAAAACTCCGCCCTGGTGACAGGAAGGGGCATCCGGCCATTCAAACATTCTGCTAGCTCCATTCAGTTACCCAGACTCCACCCCCTCAAGGGATTATGGGACCGTTAAAAGAAAGTGGTGATGATGATGACTTGGGTGATGACCTCAGTAGAATTGGATATCCCTGATCTTGGTGGAAAGGAGCGAAAGAATAAGGAACATGGGACCTCTTAAAAGACGGACGTCTGCCCCATCTTTCTTCAGTGAGTTGAAGTACAGTAGGACAACCAATTTCTTCACTAAACCAAGTTCTCCAGATGTTCTTCTGCGACTGGATCACTTCTCTTCGAGTCACATCCTTAACTCTCTACCACTCTTGGGACCTTGGCCATCATCTGCTCCAACATGTCCCACATCCACCTAACTTATCTCTCCTCTCTCGATGCCCACGGCCACCACACACACAAAAACCTCCCAGGCCTCAGCTAGGCCTCCATTCTCTTACTCCCACTCACAAAATGGTTCCTCTTCAGAAATCATTCGCGGACAAACATAAGCTGAAGACCAGGGTCCTCAAAACGTTGGAGGAGACAACGCTAAGCTGTGTGAGGAACCAAGGATGACCCCTACTTAAAACAGGATCTCGTTGTCTCAACCCCTTCAGACCAGTAGATCCAACAACAGGAAGCCGAAATCCTAAATAAATAGTTCAGGGCGGGCCAGATCTCACAATGCTGGCTAGAAGAACCACAATCTGCTTCTTTTCCCAGTTGTGTTTTCCCAGCAGTCTGCGAAGCTGGCGGCAGACTGGGACAGTGAGGAGGTTGGGGGAGGAACATAGGCCAGTCCTGGAGTCTGGGGGAGGCTCAGACGAGGGCTCTGTGTCAGAGGCAGAGATGGGGCCAGGGCCGTCTGACAGTTATCAGCTGCCTTCGGAGTCGGAGATAAGTGGGGAAGAAGAACAGCTGGAGCCTGTTCCCAGTGTGCACATGCACAGAGCTGCCAGGAGAAGGGAACAGCTAAGGAACAAGGGTCAACACAGGAGTAAGGGCACAGGTGGGCAGTGAATGGCCCCTCCCAGAGGGAATAAAGAGGAGGTGAAAGGGGAGTGGGGTTTGCAGGAGACAATTAGTTTAATTCATTCGGGTGAAGATCTGTTCCTGACTTCTTGCCAAGTAATTGCTGCTACAGTGTGGCGTTTGGAAGCTATCGGCCTGGCAACTCTCCAAGGCCTGTAATTGTGAAATCTCATGAGAATGTTGGCCGAGACTTTGCTGGAGAGGAATTCCCTTTATAACCTAAATAAAAGGGGTTTTTATCGGGATGAGGAGTCGGCTTCATGATCTTGGGAAGCCTAGGTCAGAACAAGTTGGTAAGGCTTGAAGTCCATAGTGTTTGGTGACCACCAGCTGGAAGAAGGTTGGCCCAGAAAAAGACATCTACGAACACATCCTGGGATGGTGGAAGACTCCACAAAACCTTCGTTTTCACCAACTCTTCCCTTTAGTCCTTCAGGAAGGTGGCTGGCTAAAAAACCCCATCTCAAAACTGTTCTTCAAGGAGAAACCATGCACATTGACACAGCAGAGGGTTGGACTAGAAGACCTTCAAGGGCCCTTCCAACTCTGGAATTCTGTAAGGGTCTCTTGCTTGAGCGGAGGGGCTGGACTAGATGACTTCTGAGGTCCCTTCTGACTCAGTCTTTCTATGATTCTGTAAGGGTCTTCAGCTCGAGCAGCAGGATGGACTAGATGACCCCCAAGGTCCCTTCCAACTCTTCTATTTCTCTAATTCCGAATTCCAAAACTCACACTACACAATCCAACCTAGCACATCAAACTCTCTGTACCCAAAAATAGTGGGGTCCTTGACTTACGACACCTCATTATAGTGACCGTTCGAATGTACCATGGCACTGGAAAAAGTGACCCACAGCCATGTTTCACGCTTAGTGACCGTGGCAGCATCCCTGTGGTCATGTCCTCAAAAGGTCTCATATTTATGATGGTCGCAGTGTCTCTGACAAGCCAAGATGGTAGCCGGATTCACTTAACGACCAGGGGACTTGAGTTAGCAACAGCAGCGATTCACTTAAGGATGGAGGCCAGAAAGGTCTTAAATTGGAGCAAAATGGACTTCAGAGCATGGACTTATGACAGCCTCTGTTGTGGTCAGACCATGGAGTCACATGGTCATTAAGTGAATCCGGCTTCCTTCCTTTGCCAGAAGGTCGCAAAAGTGATTCCACTTTTGCAATGTCAGTGGGGAAGCCCGATTCATTTAACGACCAACTCACAACAGCCATGATTCACTTCACAACTGCGACAAAAAAAATTCATCAAACGGGGCGAAGCTGGCTTAACAAAGGTTCCTCTTAGCCACATAAATGCGGGGCTCAATTGCGGTCCTAACTTGAAGACTCTCTGTGTTGAGGTGTATCTTCCTCCTCACTGAATAACTGTCTCACTGAGCGACAGAAATTGTGGGCTCTACCGCCATCGTAACTCAAGGACTCTCTGTACTGAGGTGTATCTTTCTGCTCACTTAACAACTGTCTCGCTGAGCAACAGAAATCAAGGGCTCAATCACCATCATAAGTCGAGGACTCTAAGTACTGAGGTGTATCATCCTCTTCACTTAACAACCGTCTTGTTGAGTGAGAGAAATTGTGGGCTCCACCGCCACCGTAAGTCGAGGACTTGCCATAAGGGGTTTTGGGGGGGGGGGCGAAAAGCCGGTTTATGGTCCAAGAGGTTAAAAAAAAAAAATCTCTCATCACCTTATAAACAGAGAATAGCATTTCCTAATTCTCGGCATCAAATCAGTCCCTAAGAAGAAAATCCTTCCCAAAACGGAAAGGAAGAGTGTAAGCTATCGCTATTTTTAAATAAGCTGTCCTTAATGGGTCAGCTGGAAACCGGCTTTCGCTTGGGAGGATCACAGAAAGTCTCTGAAAAATATTGCATTTTTATCCCTTTTTATTTCAAGAGGCAACTGGAATTTTCTGGTTTTTTTTTTCCTTTGAAGAGGTTTCGCTTCTCCTCCAGAGAGGCTTTCTTCGGTTCTAATGGAAGGATGGAAGGATTTCTATTCCTTCCAGTCCTCTGATCGTTAGCCCTCTTTCTGAGAATCGTCACTGAGAGGCCTTTTCCATCCTCCACCCTTCAGTCAGAACTGAAGAAGCTTCTCGGAGGAGAAGCGAAACCTCTTCAAAGAAAAAAAAGAAAGAAAGAAAAAAAACAGCCAGAAAGGCCAGTTGCCTCTTGAAATGAAAAGCACCTTTGGGACAACTGAAAGTAGATTAGGATAGAATAAGGGAGGTGGGAGGGACCTTGAAGGTCTTCTAGTCCAGCCCCCTGCTTGAGTGGGAGATGCTTATAGAAAAACAGAGTTGGAAGGGACCTTGGGGGTCATCTAGTCTAGTCCAACCCCTGGCTTGATCAGGAGACCTTTACAGAAAAATGGAGTTGGAAGGGAACTTGGAGGTCATCTAGTCCTACCACCTGTTTAGGCAGCAAACCCTATACTGGGGATGAATGAGATGACTTTTTCATTTTTTTCTCCATCTCTTGACAAAATCGACATTTCGGCTCACAGAGTTGAGGATGGGGACAATTTCAAAAAAGGAAGGAAAAAAACCAGAATTCTTTTTTTTTTTCTCCTTTTGAAATTGCCCCCGTCTCAACTCCATCAGTCAAAATTATCGATTTTGGCCGGAGACGGAGAAAATAAAAATAAAACAACTCAACAGGTCAAAATCCAATGAAAAAGAAATCAGAATAAAAGTTTGATAGAACAGAGGGGAAAAAATTTCAAGGATTTTTTTTCTTTTCCTTGATTTTCCAGCGGGGTGGGGGAGAGAAAATTAAAACTGGACGTTTTATCCCGGTTTTTAATTTAACTCGAAAGGCGTCGAAAGGGTTCATTCTATCCTCAGAAGAAGTTGGAAGTTGTGCATGCAGCCAATCATCGATTTACGACCACAATGGAGCCCTACATTTACGTCACTAAGGGAAACATTTGCTCAGGGAGGCTTGCCCAAATGGTACAACCTTTCTGGGCCCTGTCATTAAGTGGAATCGCTGCTGCGGGGATGTTAGCAGCATGGTCACTAAGCAGTTCTGGCTTCCTGCTTCTCACTGCAGCCGTCATAAATGCGAGTCAGTTGCCAAACGTCTGAATTTTGATTGGGGGAATGACGCGATGGTCGTTAAGGGAAAAAAGGGGTTTTATCTCCCTGTTTTCAGTGTCATTAACTTTGAATGGTCACTAAACAAACTGTCATAAATGAAGAACTGGGCACGTGGTTTGTTTTTTATCTCCATCACTTGCAAGAGTCAAAATTTGGACTCGAGGATTTGAGGATGGGAACAATTTTTAAAAAGAGGGGGAAAACAGATTTTGTTGTTAATTTATTTTCCTCTTTTGCATTTTGTGAGAGGGAGGAAAATGGAGGTTTAATTCCCTAAACACTGAGAGGACTTTATGTTCTAGAATTCCTTAAACACTGAGAGGACTTCATATCCTAGAATTCCCTAAACACTGAGAGGACTTTATATCCTAGAATTCCCTAAACACTGAGAGGACTTTATATCCTAGAATTCCCTAAACACTGAGAGGACTTTATATCCTAGAATTCCTTAAACACGGAGAGGACTTTATATCCTAGAATTCCCTAAACACTGAGAGGACTTCATATCCTAGAATTCCCTAAACACTGAGAGGACTTTATATCCTAGAATTCCCTAAACACTGAGAGGACTTTATATCCTAGAATTCCCTAAACACTGAGGGGACTTCAACTCCCAGAATTCCCTAAACACTGAGGGGACTTCAACTCCCAGAATTCCCTAAACACTGAGTGGACTTCATCTCCCAGAATGCAGCAGCCTGCAAGCTGGGAGTTGAAGTCCACACATCTTAAAGTGACCAACCCTTGAGAAACTCCATTTTAGAATCCTTGCCTTCCTGACTTCTCCATCAAAGCAGAAGATCGTGAAGAATTCCGGGACTTGTTGTTCCACTCTTTGTTAACTAGAGAATTCTGGGAATTGAAGTCCACACACCTTAAATTTGTCAAGTTTGAGAAAAACTGTCCTGGACTCAACCTCACCACATCGTCACCCAACGTCCAAGATGGACAACCCCACCCCACCCCCTCCGAAGAGCCCCCAGTCTTGAAGGACATCAAAAATGAGTTCTCCCCATCAAAAAAAAAAAAATCTAAATTGTTGAGGCCGCCGGATAAGGGTCCGGAGGGGGAAAGACGGAAACTTCTTCCCGGGGAAGTCCACCTTCACACATACAACACATCACACATATGTTGGCAGCGACATGCAAATGAGGAAGCAGCTCTGGAGCGAAATGGAGAATGTCAACCCAATGTCTTACCTTGGCGGCTGCCTTCCAGGCCGTGGTCCCCATTCTCAACCACGGCGGCTGGTCCAGTTGCAGGAGGACCTGGAAGAGAGACAAGCACATCAGTTGGGGGGGGCACTTAGGCCCTGGGGGACCCCACTTTTCTGCACCAAAGACTTTCTTGACCAGCTGAAGGATGGATCTTCTCTCCCAGTGGCCATGTTTCTCCTCCAGATGTTGCCATCAATCATCTATCTAAATCCACACCTCCAAATCTATCCAAATCTCCCATTTTTGTGCACATTTAGCATCTGTTATATAGATATTTCTCTCAATGAGAATATATCTGCTGAAAAAAACAACTCTGTACTGGCGACAGGAAGGGCATCCGGCCAGTAAACACTCAGCTCCATTTAGGTGCCCAAGACTCCGCCCCACAAGGGATTATAGGGGACTTCAAAAGAAGAGGATGGTGATACAGTTCTCAACTTATGACCGTAAGAGTGCCCCCAACTTGCCATTGCTAAGTGAGATGGTCATTACGTGAGCTCTAGGTCGTTAAGCGAATCAGGTCAGTGGTAGAGTTAGCAACACTTAACAAATGGGTTGTTGAGTGAGTCTTGCTTCCCCATTAACCACGGGGATGTTGCCACGGTCATTAAGTGTGGGGAAAAAGGGGTCGTCGGTCGCTTTTTTTCAGGGTTGTTGCAAAAGTTGAACGGATGCTAAGCAAATCGTTGCTAAGCGAAAAATACGATTGTAATATTTCTTAGAAGTCGACTCCCGAGAAAGATCAGCCGGAGGAAGAGGAGGAGGAGACGACTCCCAATTCAATGGGAGAATTCACTCCAAATGGGTGATTTAAATTACTTAAAGCAGGGGTCCCCAACCACTGGTCCGCGGACCGGTACCGTCCGCGGAACAACTCCTACCGGGCCGCTGGCTTGCTGGGCGCCGCCATCTTTTTGATGAAAAAGTGCTTCCGGTGAGCTTTTCCGGGTAGAAAGCTCACCGGGCACGTTCATCAAAAAAGATGGCGGCGCCCGCACCGGTGAGCTTTTCCGGGTAGAAAGCTCACCGGAAGCACTTTTTCATAAAAAAGATGGTGGCGCCCAGCTGATGCCGGTACCGCGCGGCGCCCAGCTGATGCCGGTACCGGGCGCGGCGTAAAAAGGTTGGGGATCACTGACTTAAAGCATCCGATTTTTCTTCTTTGTTGCTATCTAAGTTAGTTATCTTAGCTTAATGTTGGTTTATGTTTAAACATTGTTTTTAACGTTTTGTGAATTACCTGGAGCTGTTGGGAGTTGGCAGGTGAATATGCATATCTCTCAATCTATAAAAGAATCATGACTGTGAGGTCCTGGGTGCTCTCTGAGCTGGGTGGTTTTCTTGCAGGCGTCTCATGACCCAACTAGGGAACATCACCAGTGCTAGAAAGGAAGGAGGGTTATGGGGAGGAGGGAGGAAGGGAGGGAGGGGGAAAGAGGAAGAAAAAGAGTGGGAGTGGAGGAGAAGAGGGATGCAGGGAGGAGGAGCAGGAAAAAGAAGAGGAGGAGGAGAGAGAAGGAGGGAGGAAGACAAGGAGGAAGAGAAAGAGAAGAGAGATGGAGGGGGAGGAGGAAGAGAAGAGGGAGGGAGGGACAGAGGAAGAGGAGAAAGAGAAGGAGGAGGAGAGGGAAGGAGGAAGGAAGGACTAGGAGGAGAAAGAGAAAGAGAAGAAGAGGGAAGGAGGAAGGGAGGAGGAGGAAGGAGGAGGAAGGAGGGATGGAAGAAGGGAGGAGGAGGACAAAGAGAAGGAGGAAGAGGAGGAGGAAGAGGTGAAAGAGAAGAGGAAGGGAGGAAAGGAGGAGAGGGAAGGAGGGAGGGAGGGAAGGAGGAAGGACTAGGAGGAGAAAGAGAAAGAGAAGAGGAGGGAAGGAGGAAGGGAGGAGGAGAAAGGAGGAGGAGGACAAAGAGAAGGAGGAAGAGGAGGAGGAAGAGGTGAAAGAGAAGAGGAGGGGAGGAAAGGAGGGGAGAGGGACGGACGGAGGGAGGGAGGGAGGAGGAAGACAAAGAGAAGAAGAGGGAGGGAGGACAAAGAAGAGGAGGAGGAGGAGAGGGAAGGAGGGAGGGAAAAAGAGAAGAGGAGGAGGAAGACTTGGGGTGGTCATTTTTGGTGTTCTCTGAGCTGGGTGCTTTCCTTGCAGACGTCTCGTGACCCAACTAGGGAACGGCATCAGGGCTCCTCCATTGAAACCAATTGGCTGGCAACTGGGATCTTTGCTTCCCATTGTATCGTTCCTCAGGCCCACCACAATCAAACCACCACCACGTCCCTCTTCCAACCCCAGCATTTGGAAGTCCTTGGCGTTGCCTGCCAAATGACAAGACTCTTAATCATCCATTCGCCCCAAGAAGTCGGCCGTGCAAAGTTCGGCCTATTTAACACACATACACAAATCCCTCCGGATTACGTAACGGACGGACTAAGCGGATTAGGGCAAAAATCAATCAAACCAGGATGCTGTGCATTGCGCGATGGGAAGGCAGCTGGCCGAACTTGGTTCAAATCCTCTTTGTGAGGATGTGTGTGTGTCTCGGTGTGTGTTTCTGTGTGTGTGTGTGAGAGAGAGAGAGAGAGAGAGAAAGAAAATCAAAATCCAACATTTGAGGGGAGGGACCTTGGAGGTCTTCTAGTCCAACCCTGTGCTCCAGAAGGAGATCCTTACGGAATCACAGAATAACAGAGCAACAAGTGACCTGGAGGTCATCTAGTCCAACCCCCGTTCGAGCAGGAGACCCTGACAGATTCATAGAGTGACAGAGTTGGAGGGGACTTTGGAGGTCATTCAGTCCAACCCTGCTGAAACAGGAGACTTTTACAGAATAACTGAGTTGGGAGGGGCCTTGGAGGTCTTCTAGTTGTAAGTTGGGGACTTCTTGTTTGTGGTCTCCTGCTTGAACAGGGACTAGATGACCTCCAAGATACCTTACATTATGCAACGATTCGAAAATGGTCTCCTGTTTGAGCGTGGGTTGGACTAGATGACCTCAAAGGTCCCTTCCCCTACTTGAGCAGCAGACCCTGACAGAATCATAGAATAACAGAGCTAGGAGTGACCTGGAGGTCATCTCGTCCAACCCCTTTGAACTCCTCTTCGGTGCTCTCTGAGCTGGGTGGTTTTCTTGCAGACATCTCATGACCTAACTAGGTAACATCATCAGTGCTATATGGGAGATGTATTTGTGGACAGGAGGAAGAGGAGGAGGAAAAGGAGGAAGGGGGAAAGGACTGGGGAATCCTTGGTGCTCTCTGAGTCGCTACCTTGGGTGGTTTTCTTGCAGATGTTTCATGACCCAACTAGGGAACAATATCAGTTCTGGAAGGGAAGGGAAGGGGGAAGGGAAGGGGAGGGAGGGGAGCGAAGGAAGGAAGGAAGGAAGGAAGGAAGGAAGGAAGGAAGGAGGACTGGGGGGTCATTGGTACTGTCTGAGCTGGGTGGTTTTCTTGCAGATGTTTCATGACCCAACTAGGGAACAATATCAGTTCTGGAAGGGAAGGGAAGGGGGAAGGGAAGGGGAGGGGAGGGGAGCGAAGGGAAGGAAGGAAGGAAGGAAGGAAGGAAGGAAGGAAGGAAGGAAGGAAGGAAGGAAGGAAGGAGGACTGGGGGGTCATTGGTACTGTCTGAGCTGGGTGGTTTTCTTGCAGATGTTTCAGGAACATTATCAGTGCTAGAAGAAAGGAAGGAAGGGAGGGAGGGAGGGAGGGAGGGAGGGAGGGAGGGAGGGAGGAGGAAGAAAAGGATTTTCTCCCAGACGTTTTGAGACCCAACTAGGTAACATCAGCAGTGCTATGAAGGAGTGAGGTTTTTGGAGTAGAGAAGGAGGACAACCATGGGCTCCTTGGTGCTCCTTGGTATGACGGTCTCAGGGGTCACGTGTGAAGCCAGATTCACTTAACAACCCTGCTCCTAACTTGGCCACTCCGGCCAGTCACTTAACAACGGTGGTGAGAAAGGTCGCAGAAGTGCTCCCAACTCACTTAACCATCGAATTTTCGCGGCCGTTGCAGTCGTCCTTCGAGGACAATCTGTATCGTTGTTACGTCTATGAAAGGGGGGTGGGGAATTATCAATTGGTTCAGTGCCTATTTTTTAAAACGGTTCTCTCCTTTTTGAATTTTGACATTGGACATTGCGATATTACTATTTCCCTCAAAATACGACCTACCTTGAAAGTAAGTCCTAGCTTGATTTTTACACATGCACCCAATATAAGCCCTACCTCCCCCAAAATAACACACACACACACACACGCACACATGACAGGATCTTATTTTTGGGAAACATGGTATAAAAAGAAAAAAAAATCAAATAAAAAGCTACGTTCCCTTGGGAGAAACGATGCAAAATATGGTCAAAAAATTATCCAATATTCCGAGAGTGGTCGAAGTTCACAGTTGATCCACTCAACCGTTTTGTGGCTAAATTACAGCACAATTAAGAGCTTATTAAAAAAGCAAAGCCCAGATGGGAAAAACAGAGCTAGTCGGATAATGGCACCTGTGGAAATATATTTAATTTCATTCTCTCTCTTTTTTTTTTCCTCCTGAAGGGAGAACACCTGGAGGAAGAAAGGGATGCATTAAAAAAATGGAATGGGGTAAAAAAATTCTACTGTATGTCCCCAAAAATAAGACCCAACTGGAAAAATAAAACCCTAGCATGATTTCTTTTAGGATGCTTGTAATATCAGCCCCACCCAAAAATAAGCCCTAGTTAAGATCACCAGCCAGATGGATGCACTTAGTACCATATTTCCCCCAAAATAAGACCTAACCAAAAACTAAGCCCTAATGCATCTTTTGGGGGAAACACTATAAGATTTCAAAAGGATTTCAAAGCCACGAGATCGCCGAAGCTGGCAATATGCCGAATGGCGGGATGCCTCCGTGCAAAAGGGACTGGCAAAGCAGATAGACTGCGACTGTCTGGAGAAGAACGATTCAGAGGAAGCAAGAAAAATATGACTTACGACCGGTCACTGTATCTCCATGGTCACATGATCCAAATTCAGGCAGTTCGCCTCTATTTATGAGGGTTGGATCGGCCTGAGGGATTGTGTCACACAATCCCCTTTCACAACCTTCCGACAAACAAAGCCAGATTTGCTTAATGACCACCTGATTCACTTAACAACGCTGACATAAAATGGACCAAAGCTGGCTTAGCCATGGAAACATTGGCACCGTCAAATCGGGGTTGTATGTCATAATCCAGCTTCTTGTTCATTTGATCCTGTTCCCCCCCCGCCCCGGCTCATCCCGCCCGATGCCCGATCCGACTTCTGCCCATGTCTGGACACTCACGCTCCTGAGCCACGTTCTCAGCTTGCGGTTTGGCTTTCGCCTCCTGGTTCCCGGCTTTCGGCTCGTCGTCGTCAAGCAGAGGAACGTAATCCGTCTTGCCGACTTTTTCCCGATCATGTCGTCGAACTTCTCGGCTTCCAGGCTGGCCATGAAATCGCGTTTCACTTCCTCCTCGATTTGGGGAGTGGGCTCGGTCAGCGCATCAGCCAGGCTGAGGTTCTGCTCCATGTCAGCCATGCCGCAATCCACTTCCCAATCAAACTCTGAGGTGGGTGGGGGGAGGAAGAGGAGGAAAGGAAGAACGAGAAGATCAACAATTTGATTAACATCTCAAATCAGTATTTAAAATTTGCAGCCGATTAAGAATCAAAGAAACAAACTCCAGGGAGAAAGACGAGTAGGGGGTTGGGAGCGCATAACTAGGTGCACATATAAAGGTTCAATTAAACTGATTTATTGCTAAAAGCTGGTGAACAGGCATCTTCCAATTAAACTGATGTATTGCTGAAAGTCTCTATTGGAATCTTTCAACTAAACTGGTTTATTGCTAAAATATGAACATGAATCTTTCAATTAAAAGGCTTTGCACAGGAATCTTCTCAACTAAGGGTGGGCCCTTATTAGGATTAGATAGAGCTACCTAGGATACAAGGAGAGTTGGACCTAGTTCGCTGGCGACTACGCTGTCAGGATTCGGGTGATCACCCTACTTCAGTCATGAACCTCAAGCCAAGCTTCAAAAGAAACCCAAAGGTTTATTAGGAGCAGCGTGTCTGGCATTGACCTGCATGAAGCCAACTCTGCCAACACGTAAGGATTCTAGATTGATGCCTGTTTTAATTCTGACCCCTTGTCACACCTTCCCCCTCCAGGGATCTCCAAATTTTGTTTTGAAGGGCCATAAAGGTAGTCCTTGACTTACAACCATTCCTTTAGTGACCAAAGTTACAAAGGCAGCAAAACAAGTGAATTATCTATCCTCGCAAATATGGGTCATGAAATGTCTGCAAGAAAACCACCCAGCTCAGACAGCATCAAAGAAAGACCTCTTCATCCTCCTTTACACACACACCCTTTCTTCTAGCACTGATGAAGTTCCCTAGCTGGGTCATGAAATGTCTGCAACAAAACCACCCAGCTCAGAGAGCACCAAGGACCCCAAACTGCTCTTCCTCCTCCTCCCCACACACCCTTTCTTCTAGCACTGATGATGTTCCCTAGCTGGGTCATGAAATGTCTGCAAGAAAACCACCCAGCTCAGAGAGCACCAAGGACCCCACAAGTTCTTTTCCTCCTCCTCCTTTCTAGCACTGATGATGTTCCCTACTTCGCTCAAGAAACGTCCACAAGAAAACCATCTGAGAGCACCAAGGATACCCAGAGATGCCTTCCTCCTCTTCCTCCTCCTCTCTCCTCCTAGCACTGATAACGTTCCCTAGTTCAGTCAAGAAATGTCCACAAGAAAACCACCCAGCTCAGAGAGCACCAAGGACCCCACAGTCCTCCTCCTCCTCCCCCTCCTCCTCTCTTCTAGCATTGATGACGTTCTCTAGGTCGGTCACAAAACGTCCGTAAGAAATCCATCCAGCTCAGAGAGCACCAAGGACCCCACAGTTCAACCCCGAACCGCACATATTCTGTCAGAGGAAAGACCTCAAGATGTACGTTTGCCGAGAGCCCCGCAGGAGAAGATGCCGGAGAAAGAAGGCGAGAAGCAGGCATAAACAACCGGCACGAAAGGAGAATGAACCAAGGAGATGAAGCCCCAAAGGTCTTCTGAACTCCCAAAGGAATATGCTAGTAATTTGCCAATGCTGATGCAGCTTGGAAAAGCCAAAGACCATCTACTCCACAGATCCTCACAGCTAAGAGAGCCAAGAATGCCGCATACAAGCATCAAAGGTCAAAATCATACTCCAAGCTCCAAACTAGTCTAAATTTCTGAATAGATGATTGATGGACAAATACTAAATAGAATATAGATGAACAGATAGATAGATAGATAGACAGACAGACAGATATGCAGGGATGGATGGATGGATGGATGGATAGATGATTGATACAAATACAAAATAGAAGATTGATAGATTAGATAGATAGATGTATAGATAGGTAGGCAGGCAGGTAGATAGGTAGACAGACAGACAGACAGATCAATAGATATGGATGGATAGATGATTGATATATACACAAATACTAAATAGAAGATAGGTAGATTAGAGACAAGAGAGAGAGACATAGAGAGAGACAGAAAGAGAGATAGATAAATTGATACATACCAATAGGTAGATACATACATAGATATATCCTGATAATAGATTCCACTTTTTAAGCATTTCAAACCAAGGTTAACTGACCAAAAAGAAGAAGAAAAAGAAGAAGAAACAAAAAAAGAGGAAATTAGCAAAGATCGTCTGTACAAAATACAGGCGGGGAAAACTTTCCCATCAGCCCAATCTGATTATTATTGTTGTTTTAAAAAGAAAAATCTGTGTTTTTTTGTTTTCTTCATTTTTCAACAGCTGCAATTCAGCCCGTGGGGAGCTGCATTTAAACCGCAGTGTGTTTGCAACCTCCATTGTTCCTTCTCCGGGAAAAAAGAAATTGGAGTTATTGATTTCAAATTATTAGCCAAAGCTTGAAAAACAGGGTTTTCTCCTCCAAAGCTTCTCTACAGCATAGGTTGATGTGGTGGGAAGGGGCCTTGGAGGTCATCTAGTCCAACCCCTGGCTCAAGCAGAAGGCCCTTACAGAATTACAGAATGAAAGAGTTGGAAGGGACCTTGGAGGTCTTCTAGCCCAACCCCCTGCTCCAGCAGGAGACCCGTACAGAATCAATGGTCGTTAAGTCGAGGACGGTCTGCGTTATTTCAGCCCGATGAGAAAAACTGTTAATTCTAATTATCGTTTTCCAGGGAAATCACTCCCTGCAGTTAGCGGAAATAATGTCGAATATCATCCTAGCAATTAAAAATGCCATGACTTTTATAAGCTGGATGACAGGCTATTATTAAAAAAAGAAATAATGATAGTATCAAATTACCCAGAGGGGGAAAAATGAGCTTTTAATCCTCGTTTCTGCTTGAATAAACACACAACAGCTGTGGCATATTTAAATTTGGATCTTAAAATTTAAATATTGAATAAAGAATCAGGAAACAAATCCACATTGGCGTAAAAAACTACACCGAGTATGGAAATTTTTTTACCTATCAGTAGTCCTCGACTTACGATCACAAATTCCGTTGTTAAGTGAGACTTTTCAGGGAATTCGGGCCCATTGGATGAACTTTCTTGCCCCCCAGTTGTTAAGTGAAGCCATGCACTTCTTCAGGGAATCATGTTGTCGCTAAGTGAATCTGTTTTCCCCCCCATGAACGTCACAAAAAGGGGATGGCAGGAATGCTGGAAGGCGGCCACCATCGTAAAGGCGAGTTGTCAGCCAGACAGAGTGAATTTGGATCGCTGTGACTGTCGAGATGCCGCGATGGTCGTTAAGGGGAAAAAACGGTCGCGAGTCCCTTTGCTTTCAATCCCGTGGCAACTTTGGTCACTAAATGAACTGTTGTAAGTCGAGGACTCTCTGTGCACCAAGTGAGTCCTCAACTCATGACAACAATGGAACCCAAAATTTGGGATAAGGGCC
Organism: Notechis scutatus; assembly: GCF_049901735.1. Lineage (NCBI taxonomy): Eukaryota > Metazoa > Chordata > Lepidosauria > Squamata > Elapidae > Notechis > Notechis scutatus. The sequence goes on along the minus strand of NC_142025.1, from coordinate 1,292,894 downwards.
CACACTTATGACAGGTCCTCACACTTATGACAAGTCCTCACACTTATGACTGCTTCTTACACTCACACCCATTGCAGACACTTCCTTGAACTTATGACTGGTCCTCGCACTCACAGCCGGTCCTCACACTTTTGATCAGCTCCCACAATTCCACAGCCATCTTGTCCAGCTGAGGCATTTTGGGAGTTGAAGTCTACAAACCTTCAATTTACAACCAACTCCCAGAATCCCTCAGGCCATCTTGGCTAGCTGAAGAATTCTGGGAGTTGAAGTCCACAATCCTTAAAACTGTCAAATCTAGGGACCTGCGTGCTAAAGTCACGGAAATCCGTCCCTCAATTGCGGTCGTTAAGACAAGGACTCCCCCATACCGAATTCCCAATGGGCAGAGGGAGAGATGAAGGGTGTGGAAGAGTCCCACAACAGCCTGGGCCAAGATGGCCGCTCTCCAGAGCTTCCAGATATGCATTGCTGTATTCGCGACACACATCTGGAAAACATCAGGTTGGAGAAGACGGCAATTTTCCCTTCGGCATTTCCCTTTTTTTCCCCGGTTTCTTCCTCCCAGCACTCCTTAAAAGGAACATTCCTGCATATTATACGGCAACGTCCCAATAATATCAGCTCCCTTTGGCCTCCAAAAATGAGCTAATTTTCCCCAAATTTCCGTGGGAGTTTTTTCCCTTATGAGACAAGAAAAAGACCGCAACCTCAACATCACAACATCACAACATCACGCCTTGATGGGAATTTTCTATCTCTCTATATATAAAAGCAAAATACCCCTCATGCATCATCACAAAATCTCCAGAACTGTAAAGCCTACAAACTTGAAATTTGGCCCGGATGTTCCTCTTGGCTTCTAGGAGCTCACTAAGAAAGGGTTTTTCGAAATGATCATCGGATCATTAGTATTTCATTAGTATTTCTTCTACAGCAATTAACACGCTCTGATGCTAAGGAGTTCTACTCCCCCTCCCCACCTGAAAAGAAATCTGTCCCAAATGCAAAACACAAGCAGAGGGGAGGAGTTTCAGTTTCAGAGCAGCAAGCAGCTTTAGTACAGAACAGTTGAGCTAAGCCACGCCCAGGCTCCTTGCTGTCTCCTTCTTGCTCACACAGCAAATACTATTTCAGTTTCCAAACAGCCCTCCACTCTCTCACACATTGACAGGACGCTAGCCAGATGAATACGGATGGATGCTGGTAGGCAGAGACAGAATTTTTTCCCCCTTATTTTCCTCCCCAAAAACTAAGCCCGACCACAGAGTTTCGTAGCGAAGCACGGGTATCCAGCTAGTCCCAAACAAAGTCACATCCAGAAATTCAGAAATTATCAATTCCACTAATTCTCCTTTTCACATCGGTTGCCCTGGGCAAGCTTTAAGCCAGGACGTAACCGAAATGACGCGTTCCTCCATCAAGTACATTTACTTGGCAGAAGGCTGAGGTTTAATCCAAAACTGTAGAGGGAAGGGATGAAGGATCTCCCTATGTGAACATTTAAGGTTTAATTTTTGGCTTTCAAAAAGGCTTAATCTTTTTTTTTTTTGTATGAAAAAGGAGAGGGTTTTTAACTCCAATCGGGCGGAATAAATTTGAAATGGACTAAAAAAACTCTAGGGTCCCTTCCAACTCTGTATTTCTGTCAGGGTCTCCCACTTGAGTGGGGAGTTGGACCAGATGACCTCCCAGCTCCCTTCCTTAATTCCTGAGGATGAAAAGATAAAACTAAAAACAGCTAAATACTAATAGAGGAGAATTTTTGTAGTTTGGGGTTGAATTGGTGCTCTCTGAGCTTGGTGGTTTTCTTGGAGACATTTCATGACCCAACTAGGGAACATCATCAGTGCTAAAAGGGAAGAGGAGGAAGAGGAGGAGGAGGACAGTGTGGTCCTTGGTGCTCTGGACTTGGTGCTTTTCTTGCAGGTTTCGTGACCAAACTAGGAAATGTCGTTGGTGCTACAAAAAAAAAAATAGGGTATACAAAGAGGAAGAAAAGGAGGGGGGGAGGAGAGAAAAAGGAGAAGGATGTAGAAGGAGGGAAAGGAAGAGGAAGGAGAGGGTAAAGAAAGAGGAGGAAGGAGAGGAGGAAGTAAAGAAAAAAGGAGTGGGAGGAGGAAGGGAAGGAGGGAGAAAGAAGGGGAGGATAAGGAAGGGGAGAAGGGGAGTGGAGGAGGGAGAAGAAGAGGAAAAGGAGGAGGAAGACGAAGAAGAGGAAGACAAATAGGAGGAAGAGAAAGGGGAGGAGGGAGAGGAGGAAGAGAATTAGGAAGGGTCAAGGAAGGGAAAAAGGAGAAGGAGGAAGAGGGAGAAGAGGAGGACGGAGAAGAGGAGAAAAAGGAGGAGGAAGGTAAGGAGGAGGAAGATGAGGAAGAGAAAGGGGAGGAGAAAGGAAGGAGGGGAGGAGGAGGAAGAAGGGGAGGAAGAGGAAGTGAAGGAAGTTGCGTGTCTCCGGAAGGCAGCAGACTAAATCCCCGCATGAAAGGACAAAAGTCGACCTCTAGTTCTGGCCTTTCCCGAAACTCCGTGACGAAATTTCTACAACAGATAGTAAGTCTTACCTTAAGACGATAAACCTCTCCGCTCTCGTCCCAAAGTTGGCAAATCTTTTTCTCTCTGCAAAAGAAACGCAAAGAAAAACCACAATTGAAAAAAGTGGAGTTGGCTTTTCAACAATTCGAGAATCGACGAGTTATTAAGGGAATAATCCAAATGACATAGCTACTTAAAACGTCGTTCGGGATCAACTTCGATTAAGTTAATACGCGTTGTAGTGTTCCATTTACCGAAGAGGTGAAAGGGACAAAAAAGGGGGATGGCTTAAGGTCACATTTCCAAACTTCCGGGTAATCCTCGACTTACGATTGCGACCGAGGTCAAAATTTCACTTGCTAAAGGGTCTTACGAGCGGAGAAATTAACTTTTTGAGTCATCCTCAATTTACGACCAAAATTGAGCCCAAAATTTAACGTGTGAAGCGATCTTATGAGCAGAAAATTTAATTCTTTTATAGGCAGTCCTCGATTTATGACCACAATCGAGCCCAAAATTTAACATTAAGTGATCTTTTGAGCAGAACATTTAATTCTTTTATAGGTAGTTGATTTACGATGCCAATCGAGATCAATATTTCACTTGCAAAAAGGTCTTACGAGCAGAAAATTTAACTTTTGTGGGTAGTCCTCGACTTACAACCCAAAATCAAGTCCAAAATTTAACATATGAAGTGATCTTGCAAGCATAAAATTTAATTCTTTTATGGATAATCCTCAATTTACAACCAAAATTAACCCCAAAATTTAAGCAATCTTATGAGCAGAAAATTTAATTCTTTTATTGGTAGTCCTCAACTTACGAACAAAATCGAGGACAAAATTTATCATGCTCAGAGGTCTTACGAGTAGAAAATTCACTTCTTTTATACGTAGTCCTCGAGTTTGTGACCACAAGCGAGGCCAAACTTTAAATCACTAAATCATTAAATCACGATTTACGATGAAAATTGGAACCAAAATTTAACGTGCTAAGCGATCGTATAAGAAAAATTATTTCTTTTATAAGTAGTCCTCAACTTATGACCACAATTGAAACCAAAATTTATCTCGCTAAGGGGGGGTCTCACAAGCAGAAATGTATTAATTTTATAGCTAGTCCTCGAGGTATGACCACTATTGAACCCAGGCATTTCTGTTGCTAAGTGAGACCTTGGTTAAGTGGGTTCAATGCCCAGTTTTACGACCTTCCTTGCCACCGTTGTTCAAACGGCTCACTGCCATTGTTCAGTGAGTCAGTGACAGTTGTTAAGCGAATCCGGGCTCCCCATTGGCTCTGCTCGTCAGGTCGTAAAGGGGGCCATGCGACACCCCCGGATGCTACGACCGTCATAAATACAAGTCCGTCGCTGAGCATCTGAAATCTGATCACGTGACCCTGGGGATATTGCAATGGTCATAAGTATGAAAAAAGGGGCCAGATAACAGTGGTGGGATTCAACTGGTGTAACGACTAGTTTGGTGAGTGTACGCTTTGCTCGAACCGGCCTGAACTGGTAGATTCCCACCCCTCATCAGAAGTCTCTCTTTCCATGGGATTGTCACTCTGAATAAATCGAGGACTACCTATTGTACCTGGGGGGAAAACATTTTTCTTATATATTTTTCATCCTTTCACACACACATACACCCATCGCATCAAAATTATATAGAAAAAAAAATATTAAGCCTTTCCGTTGAATGTTATCATTTTGGAGATTTATTTGAGATTATCCTTTAAGGCTGAAAAATGTCTCAGAAAATTATTCTGGTTTTAGGTTAAAGGTTTTTTTTTTAACCATTCCCTCTGTTCTTCTCTCCCTCCCTCTCTCTTTCCTTCCTTCCTTCCTTTTCTCCCACCCTTTCTTTTTTTCTGTTTGTTTCCCTCTATTCCACACTTTCTTTCTTTTTCTCTCCCTCCTTTTCTTTCTTTCTCTTTCTTTTAGTCTCTCTCTCTCCCTACCTCATTCCTCCCCTCTCCCTTTTTCTTTTTTTCTTTCCTATCTCCTTCCTTTTTTCTTTCTCTCCCTCTTTCTTCCTCTCCCTAGCTTTCATCTTTTTCTCTCTCCCACTCCCTCCCCCCCTTTCTTTCCCTCCCTCATTTCCTCCCCTCTTCCTTTTCCTTTCTCTCTCTCTCCATTTCTTTCTTTCTCTCTCTCTCTCTTCTCATTCTCTCCCTCTCTCCTCTCTTTTCTTTCTTTCTCTTTCCCTACCTCATTCCCTCCCCCTCTATTTCTTTCCTTTCCTTTTTCTTGTTTCTCTCTATCCCTCTTTCTTGTTCTTTCTTTCTCTCCCTCCCACTCGTTTCTTTCTTTCTTCCTTTCTTCCTTTCTCTTTTCTCTCACTCTCACTTTCTTTTGCCTTTTTCTCTTTCCTTTTCTTTCTATCTGTCTCTTTTCTCTCTCTCTCTCTCTCTCCATTTCTTTACTTTCCCTCTCTCTGTCTCCCTCTCCCTTTCTCCCTTCCTTTCTTTCTTTTGGTCTCTCTCCCCCTCCCTCTCTCTTTCTTGCTTGCTCTTTCCTCCACCCTCACTTTTTCTTTCTCTTTCTCTATTTCTTTTTCTCTCTCTCTTCCTCCATTTTTTACTTCCTCTCTCTCTCTCTCTTTCTTTCTCTCTCCCATTCTCTCCCTCTTGTTCTCCCCTTCTGCCTTCCTTTCTTTTCTTTTTTTCTCGTTCCCTTCTTTCTCTGTCTCCCTACCGCATTTCCTCTCTCCCCATCTCTATTCTTTCTTTCCTTCTTCCTTTTAGTTTAGTTTAGTTTACTTTATTGTCATTGCACCTCGTACAACGAAATCAAACACCATTTTCAGTGCACATCATGACCATGAAAATAAACACAAACACACATCCTTCACACTCCACACATTGAATTGGAAACCCCTGATATTGCATTAATATTGCACTATACAGCAGAATTCAAAAGAGCTCCTGCCCTGGGATAGACGCTGTTTTTCAGCCTATTTGCCCTTGTTTTTATTATTCTGTACCGTCTGCCAGATGGTCATAGTTCAAAAAAAAGGGGGTTTCCCAGGATGAGATGGATCTTTGAGGATGTTTTGAACTTCCCTTAAGGCAGTGGGAGCCATAAAGCTCTTCCAAAAAGGGGAGAGGGCAACCCATGATCCTCTGGGCAATGACCTTCACCCTCTGGAGTGGCTGTCCTATCTGCCTCTGTGCAATTGGCAAACCAGACACAGGTGCAGTAAATTAAGATACTCTCTCTGGTGCAGCTGTAGAAGATCACCAGCAGTTTTCCATTCAGTGGTTGTTTCCTGAAAAGCCTCAGGTAGTATAATCTCTGCTGGGCCCTTTTGACCAGGGCTGCAATGTGGGCACCCCCAGGTCATGTCCTCTTTTAGGGTAACACCCAGAAACTTAAAACTGGCCACTTGCTCCACTCGGTCTCCATTGAGAAGCAAGGGCTGGATGTCTGATCTGTTCCTTCTATATAGTCCACTATAAGCTCCTTGGTCTTAATGGTGTTGAGGCCCAAGTTCTTGTGTCCACACCACGAAAGCAACCGTTGGTCCACCTCATCTCGGCAGGCAGACTCATCCTCTCCCCCCCGGAGATAAGTCTCACCATTGTTGTATCATCTGCAAATTTAGCAAGAGTATTACTAGCGTGAGTGGGAATGCAGTCATGCACAGAAAGAATATAGAGTAAGGGACTCAACACGTCAGTACATTTTCTTTTTCTTTATTGTTTCTCTCTAATCATCTGTGTCTTTTTTTCTCTTTCTTTTTTCTCTCTCTCCCCCTTCCTTCCTTCCTTCCTTCCTTCCTTCCTTCCTTCCTGCCTTCCCTCCCTCCTTCCCTCCCTCCTTCTCTTTCTTTCTTTCCTACTTTAATTTTTTAAGACACAAAATTCTGGGGTTTTTTGTACTTATCCACACCAGAGGATCAAATTTGGCTGCGCCCCAAAATTGACAGCCTGCATCTCTGTTAAAAATTAAGTTTATCATCTGCTTGGTTTAATAGCCATGATAAGCCCAGATGCTGGCACAGAGCCACGAGAAAACGCAGGAAGTCCTCGACTTACAACCAACAGACTCTAAAATTACAGCTGCTAACCAGTCATTAAGCGAGCTTTGCCTCACTTTACACCCTTTCTTGCAGTTGTTCAACGAATCACTGCCATTCTCTGTAACACAGTCGTCAAATGTCAATCCCCCGTTACAAGAGAGTCCTCGACTTATGACCGTAAAGGGAGCCCAACATTTCTGTTGCTAAGCGAGACAGATTCTCCAGTGGGGTTTTGCCCTGTTTGATTACCATTCTCGCAGCACTTGCTAAGGGAATCCCTGCAGTTAGCATCCCGGTCGTTAAGCGAATCTGGCTTCCCTGTTGAATTTGCTTTGTCGGAAGGTCACAAGAGGGGATCTAGGTCGTCATAAATATGAGTCAAGTGGCCAATTGTCCAAATTGGGAATCACCTGATGGTGGGAATGCTGCCATGGTCATTAAGTGTGAAAAAAATAGCCATGAGTCCTTTTTCCACAGCCGTTGGAACTTAGGGAATGGTCACAAAATGAAGCATTGCAAGTCAAGGACTTTTAACGTTGCAATCCCATTTTGGGAGCCACGTCGATTTGAGGCGACAACTCTTCGGCAACCCAAAGCCACTGTTGTGTACCACTTGCGTAGCTCCCTTCCGAACCCACAACGCAATTCAAATCACACAGACAAAAATGGACGGCAATCAACTTACAATTTACAAGTCGGCATGACGTCACCACTGTCAACACACAGCGTGAACGTGTTTGTGGGTCATCGAATCATAGAAGGACAGGGTTGGCAGGGACCTCAGAGGTCATCTAGTCCAACCCCCAACTTCAGCCAGCAAGACTCTGACAGAATCATAGATTGACAGAGTTGGAAGGGACCTTGGAGGGACACAATCACTACAACAACACATCACTGCAACAAAACACACAACCCCACAAATGAGAGATGAAGAGATAAGTGGGGAATTCTGGAAGAAAGGAAGGGAGGGGGGGAGGGAGGGAGGGAGGAAGGAAGGGGATTCTGGGAGTTGAAGTCCACTGATCTTAAATTTAAACTTGGAGATAGGTGGACTTCAACTCCCAGGACTCCTCAACCTGCAAAATAAGATGAGGGCCATCCCTCTTAAAGCATGGCTGGCTGGGGGATTCTGGGAGTTGGAGTCCTCCCCTCTTAAAGCATGGCTGGCTTAATTCTTGGGATGCCAAGAATTTACTCCCATGTAATGAGTAGGCCTTGAATGCTGAGGCCGCCTTCCAGAAATAGGACGCACCTTGCCAAGCCATTAAAAAAAGATTTTTTTTCCAGCCGCCAAATGTGTTGTCCCAAGGCGAGAACATTTTCCAACCATGTTGTTGTGTGTTGCCGTAACGAGCCTCTGCAGTGAATATCAATTCCTAAAGTAACTACTTACTGCTTTAAAACCAGAAGGTTGGACTTGGCTGCCAATGTCAGCTTGTCCCCGATTTACAATCATTTGTTTAGTGACTGATCAAACTTACAACGGCACTGAAAAAAAAAAAGACATGGGACTGTTCTTCACACTTATGTCCAATGCCACCTCTGCATTTATTGAACAAATACCGGTGGGTCCTCGAGTTACGACCAGGATTTCCGTCGGTAAGCAGGTTTTGCCCCTTTTTGCAACCTCTCTCACTGCAGTTCTTCTATTAGTCCCACGTTGTTAAGCGAGTCATGTTTCCTCATTGATTTGACTCAAGACAGACAGAAAAAAAACGATTGCATGACACTAGGTGGTGCCACACCGTCATAAATATGATGACCCCCAGCGAGTGCAAATTTTCTGTCATTAAGCAAGACATTGGTGAAGTCCATTCCCCCCCCCCTTGTATGACCTTCCTCGCCACCACTGCTAAGTGAATCGCTGTAAAATTTTTGTGAGTGATATGGTCGTTAAGTGAATCTGGCTTCCCGATTGGCTTTGCCTGTCAGAAGGTTGCAAAAGGAGATTGAGTGACCCTGGGAATACTGCAACCGTCATAAATATGAGTCAGTGACCAAGTGTCCGAATTTTGATCACGGGACCCAATGGACATAAGTCTGAAATGCAGTCATAAGTTGTAACTTTGCATGGTGCCTATGTGAACTGTTATAAGTCGAGGACTACCTGTCCTATTAGAAACATTCAAATTGAGTCCCGATTTCAAAGCTTGTGTTATTTAAATAAATCACATTAATTCATTAATTTTAATTTATAGGACCTGTCCAAACAATGATTAATTTTGATTATACCAAATCAGGAAAATATACTTTCTGACTTGAGACAGGCTACGTACCCTGTTCCCCTGAAGATAAGAGCCAACTGGAAAATAAGCCCTAGCGTGATTTTTCCCCCCCAGCATGCTCATAATAGAAACCCTACCCTGAAAATAAGCCCCAGTTAAGATCAGGATTCGCTTAACGATCGTGTAAATCCACACAACTACAGTGATTCACTTAACAATGGTGGCAAAACCATAATGTTATTTCTGACTTAACAACTGCCTTCCTTACTGACGAAACAATCTGGCCCCAATTCTGGCCGTTAAGTCAAATACAACTTGTGAAAATTCAGGAAGTCCTTGAGTTACAACAGTTCATTTAGTGACTGCTCAAAGTTACAATGGTTATTGGAAAAAAGTGGTTTGCGGCCGTTTGTCAGACTTATGACCATCATAACATCTCCGTGGTCACATAATCGAAATTTGGACGCTTAGAACTGACTCATATTTAAGGCAGTTGTAATGTCCCGGGGTCATGAGATTCGCTTTTGTGACCTTCCGACAAACAATGTCAAGGGGGAAGCAGGGTTCACTTAACGACCAAGTTATCCACTGAAGAATTGCAGTGATTCGCATAGCAACTGTGGCAAAGATGGTCGTAAAGCGGAACAAAATCCACTTAACAATTGTCTCATTTAACAACAGAAGTTTTGGGCTCAATTCTGGCCATAAGCAGGGAACTGCTATATGACAAAAAAATAAATTACTCATTTCTCAGTTCCAAAACCCAGTTTATAATTTCGAAACATGGTTGAATCTCCAGGTTGGTTGGTTGTTTTTAACCTTTCATGGTCCCTACTGCCGGTACTCCCTCCTACTCCAAGTTTACTCATATTTGTAAGATAAGGAGAGAGGAGTCACCCTCCGGGTTTGAATTTTCAGTAACTCAATACGAAACCAGAAATAGAAAATTATACAGCTTTGCCAATTGGCTCCAATTTAAACTTGGAGATGGGTGGACTTCAACTCCCAGGATTCCTCAGCCAGCAAACTGAGATGAGGGCCACCCCTCTTAAAGCAGGCCAGCCAAGGGATTATGGGAGTTGAAGTCCTCCCCTCTTAAACATGAAGGCTGGGGAATTCTGGGAGTTGGAGTCCATCCCTCTTAACGCATGGCTGGCTGAGGGATTATGGGAATGGAAGTCCTCCCCTCTTAAAGCATGGCTGGATGGAGGATTCTGGGAGTTGGAGTCCTCCCCTCTTACAGCATGCCAGCTGGGAGGATTCTGGGAGTTGGAGACCTCCCCATTTCAAGAGGCCAAGATTTGAGATTATTTTAGATGGATTTTAGGGCTCTCTTCTCAAGAGTGAAGCACATGCGAACGAAATGTATTTTTGAAACGAATGGCCAGGTGCCATGAATAATATTTCCGTTCTCAGGCCAGGAAAAAAGAAGCCAATTTATGAAGTGGATTATGACCTTGTTTAGCTCAAGTATCTTATTTTTAATTGCTGAGTAATTGAGCAAAATATGGACTTTGCTCCATTGGCTCCATATTCCAAAGAAATTAAAACTAAATCCTGTTAGCAGGCAATAAAACGTCAGGTTGGCAACCCAAGATGAGCTGGCAGGGGAAGGAATTTTTATTCAGTGCCTGAATTTTTATTATATGACCGTGACGGTCATAACAGTGAGGACCAGTTATATCCAACCCGATTTTCGGGGGGCATTGTAATTTAGAGCCTGTCATTCAGTGAAGGGTTACAAGGAAAGTTGGGCCTCTCAAGGTATATATCTCCCTTGTATTCATCTTTTGGGGGGGACAGAGCTGTCTATCGAAACGAGTTCAGATCGGTCGCTAAAACGAATGGTCATAACTCAAGGACGTGCAGGATGGCCGTCGAAATGGCAACTGAAAGGGGGAAAAAATGGGCAGGAATACAGACATTAAGTGAATCTGGCTTCCTCTCTGACACCTAATAGCCTTTCCCACCACTGGGGGGGGGGCGGGGAGTGACTTCCGACCATGTTTCACAGTTACGACCATCGCAAGGTCGGGTGACCAACATTTGGACGCTGGGCAACTGACTCATATTTATGACAGTCGCGGGATCCCGGAGTGGCGTGACTTCCTGTCGAGACCTTCTGCCCAGCAGGAAGCCAGATTCACTTAACAACCAGGTTGCGAAGGGCAACACTTCACTTAACAACGGTGGCAAAAAAGGCCGTAAAACAGAGCAAAATGAATTCAACAACTGTATCACCAACGGAAAATGTCGGACTTCTAAACCTTGGAGGTCATCCAGTCCACCCCATGCTAAAGCAGGAGAGCCTTACAGAATCATACAGTAGTAGGGTTGGAAGGGACCTTGGAGGTCATCTAGTCCAACCTCCTAATCAAGCAGGAAACCCTTAAAGAATCATAGACTAACAGGGTTGGAAGGGACCTCAGAGGTCATCTAGTCCAACCCCTCCTCATGCAGGAGGCCTTAACTGAATCACAGAGTAACTGGATTGGAAGGGACCTTGGAGGTCATGTAGTCCAACCCCCTGCTCAGGCAGGAGATCCTTACAGAATCATAGAGTAACAGGGTTGGAAGCGACCTCAGAGGTCATTTAGTCCAACCCCCTGCTCAAGCACGAGACCCTTACAGAATCAGAGAACAGGGTTGGAAGGGAGCCTGGCGGTTATAGCGTCAAGGACCACCGGTCGTCTCCCCCTTCCGTGCCTTCAGGAGTTATTGGGTCCCCACCGACCTCCCGGGTTCAAGTCCCCCTCGTTCCCGGTGGCTTAAGAACGTTTTTAAGCCAACTCCAAACACCTCAGCCTTGCAGGGCTCAGCGATTGTCATTGGCCGCACAAGTTGTGCAATTGCATTTCCTGCTGCGACATCCTTCCTGGCTGCTGCGAGCGCAACCGCCCCTCCTCGGCCGATGCCACAGTGGGGAGGCCGGATTTGGAGGGAATGGGGGGGAAGGGGTTGGGTTGGTTGAGTCAGCCAGATGAGATCACCGGCTGTGGCCGGATTCCATCAAAAGGATTTTGTTTGTGTGTGTGTGTGTGTGTGTGTGTGTGTGTGTGTGTGTGTGTGTGTGTGTTTGGAGTTTGGACTTTGCTCGGGAAGTGGGTGGCCTAGCCTTAGAAGGAGAGAGGGAGGGAAACAGGGGAGGGGAAGAGAAAGAAACAAAGGAAGGAAGAAAAAGGAAGGAAGGAAGGGAGAAAGAGGAGAGAAAGAGACAGAGAGAAAGAAAGGAAGGAAGGAAGAAAGGTGAATTCAAAGTCAGTTAGATAGATAGATAGATAGATAGAGAGAGAGAGAGAGAGAGAGAGAGAGAGAGAGAGGTTTAGATAAGAAAGAAAGAAACAGAAAGAAAGAAAAGAAAGAAAAAAAGAAAAGAAAGGAAGGTAGAAGGAAAGAAAGAAAGGAAGAAAGGAAGGTAGAAAGAAAGGAAGGTAGAAAGAAAGAAAGAAAGAAAGAAAGAAAGAAAGAAAGAAAGAAAGAAAGAAAGAAAGAAAGAAAGAAAGAAAGAAAGAAAGAAAGAAAGAAAGAAAGAAAAAGAAAAGAAAAGAAAGTAAGAAAGAGAAGAAAGAAAGAAAGAAAGAAAGAAAGAAAGAAAGAAAGAAAGAAAGAAAGAAAGAAAGAAAGAAAGAAAGAAAGAAAGAAAGAAAGAAAGGGAATGCAAAGTCAATGATAGGTAGGTAGGTAGACAGACAGTTAGATAGAGATAGATAGGAAAGAAGGAAGGAAGGAAGGAAGGAAGGAAGGAGGGAAGAAAGAAAGAAAGAAAGAAAGAAAGAAAGAAAGAAAGAAAGAAAGAAAGAAAGAAGAAGGGAGGGAGGGTGGAAGGAAGGAAGGAAGGAAGGAAAAGAGAAAGAGAGAGGGAAGGAAGGAAGAAAGCCTCCTAATCCAACCCCTCCCCTCGAAAGAACTCCTATCCAAACCTCCTCAGCCTTTCCGATCTGACAGCCCACTTCCACCTTCTTGTACCATATCAACTGAAGGGCAGATGGTCGACCCGGTTGGCCCAGCCTTCTGGGCCCCAGAATCCTTCCACCTGAAGACAGCACTACACCAGACAAAGAAACAACTCCGCTTACAAAGACCCACAACTTTCCAGGATCTGCACAACCCCACCGTTGCCCCAAACCGCAAACGCCTAGATGCTGGACTCAGCTTCAGAAGAGGCCTTGAAACAGCACAGCAATTTAGGTCGGGAAGGGACCTCGGAGGTCATCCAGTCCAACCCCCTGCCCGAGCAGCCAGCTCTCGTAACAGAAAATTGGCGAGGAGTTGACTAGAAGGCTGCCCTGCAGAGCAAGGCACAGATACGCCTCAATGTACGACCACCATTGACCCTCACATCTTTGTCGCTAAGTGAGACAGCTGTTCATTGAGCTTTCGCCCATTTCACGACCTCCCTTGTCACCGTTGTTAAGCGAATCATGGCAACGGTTCAGTAAATCAATGTTGTAAGTGTGAGAAACGGTCATAAGTCCCTTTCTTTAGTGCCGTTGTGATTTCGAACAGTCACTAAATGGAATATCTGTATTCAGGAAGTCTACGTACAGATTTTACTCTGAAAATTCATGGTTTAAACCTGGCTAGTCAGAACAAGCTAAGATTACGTGCAGGCCGGAAAAAAAACTTGAGGTATTTCAAAGACCATGGGGCAGAATCGCCCATCCACCAGCCTGCACCAAGCTGATTGCAGATGTGCTGGAATCCAGCCATTGCAGTAAGTCTTGTCCCCAGAAGTCCTCACTTTACGATGACTTGCTTAGTGTCCGTTCCAAGTTTCAACCAACATGGAAAAGAAAAAAAAGCGAACGTACGTACCTCCCGGGTGTGAAATTCCAGCTGTCGGGGCCATAGCAAACAATGGGTTTCGCTTAACGACAATGTATGTTTCAACATGGCAGGATTCACTTAGTGATCACCATAAAACGGTCCCATTTGACAACTGTCTCACTATGTGACCATCATATATGACATATGTGTGTGAAGGATATATGAACTTACATACAGCATGTTCTTCGGTGTGGATCTACGTCATCGGTTGACGCTGGCTGGGACAGTCGCAAGTCAAGGATGTCGTCAAATTGTAAAACAGTAACCATCATTTCCAGGGAAGGAATTATATTTTTATAGTCCTTGAGTTACGACCACAATGGAGGACCAAATTTATCTGGGTGAAGGGTCTTCCCGGCTGCAATTTTATTTTATTTTCTAGATATCTTGTTTCCCTGAAAATAAGACGCAACTGGAAAATAAGCCCTAGGATGATCATTTAGGATGCTCGTAATATAAGCCCTACATTGAAAATAAGCCCCAGTTAAGTTTGTCAGCCAGGTGGCCTTATTTTGGGGGGGAAACATGGTGGTCCTCGACTTACAACCGCCCTCGAGCCCATTGCTAAGCGAGACGATGGTTAAAGGGAGCTTGTCACGTGACCACAGGGAATAATGCGACGGTCGTTAAGTGTAAAAACCAATTTGAAGTCCCTTTTTTGGGTCTAGTTTTGAATGGTCGCTCAGTGAAGTCTTGTAAGTTGAGGATTATCTGCCATTGGAACTTACAACAAAAAGGGACTGTTTCACACTTATGACCCCATGACCACAGATCCAAAATCAGATGGTTGGCCACTGACTCCTAGTTATGACGGTCGCGACCTTCCAACAAGCAGGAAGCCAGGGCTCGTTTAAAACCCTTGTGACTAAGTGAACACCAGTAGGGATTCACTTAACGACAGGTGGCCCAAAACGTCATGACATGGGGCCAGACTCACTGAACAAGCGTCTCCGCTTAGCGATGGAAATCCTGGCCTCGATTCTGACCGTAAGCAAACGAAATTAACGTTCTGCTCGGAAGACCCATTTAGTGACCTAAATTCAAGGGCTCCTCACAGTCCTAACTTGAGGACCAGCCGGAATTCTCTTCCTCAAGCAGGAATGCTTGGCTCTCGCACACAAGCAGACATTTTCATCCCAGTTTAGCACGGGTTAATCCGGGTGGATCCCTCCTCCCCCAGCTCCCTTTTGCTTTTGGGGACTTTGACGTCACACCAGCGCGAACAAGCCATCATTGTCCGGCTTGGAAAAAGGTTAATCAACCACATTCCACAGGCCGGCCGAGCCCACGCGCTCTTTCCAAACGCATGCCTCGAGTTCAAAAGGCGATATCGGGCTAAATCGAGATTTCAGCTGAACCCAGGGCCAAAGGAATTAGCTAACATTCCCCGCCCCATGAGCAAATCAGGGTTTGCGTTTAAACCATCCATCCTGGCCTGTAACAAACTTCCTGATCACCTGGAATTCCGGCCAATTTCACAACGGGGGGGGGGAATTGACAACAACTGGTCTCACAATTGACACAATCAATTGCGGCCAACTCCTTCCTTCCAGGGAATCATTAGTTCGAGTAGTCCTCGATTTACGACCGCAAGGGATTCCCCCACCCCCAAATTTCCATTCTTCAGGGAGCGGTGGCTCGTTTTACATCCAGCCCCCACCCTGGTCAAGCAGGAGCAAATTTATCAAGCCTACCAAATGCCACGAAACTCTCACATTTGGGAAGGCCTTTTTTCCTCCTTTTTTTTTTCCTCCCTCCCAGAATCATGGACTTGTGAAACGGGGAGGACCCTCAAAGGTCATCTAGCTCAACCCCCTTGCAAGCAGTAGGAAAAGTAATTCAGCACAGTCGGCCACCTTCTTAATCACATTATCCACATTGATTCCTTCTAGGTCAGGCGGTTTTTGGAC
Source organism: Notechis scutatus (assembly GCF_049901735.1). Taxonomy (NCBI): domain Eukaryota; kingdom Metazoa; phylum Chordata; class Lepidosauria; order Squamata; family Elapidae; genus Notechis; species Notechis scutatus. Next base: position 1,277,372 of record NC_142025.1, on the reverse strand, counting down.
GGGTTGGACTCCAACGCCCAGAATTCATGCCGGCTGGGGGATTCTGGGAGTTGAAGTCCATCTCTCTTACAGCATGGCTGGCTGGGGAAGTTGGAGTCCACCCCTCTTAAACGCTACAACGATCGTAAGTGTGAAAAACGGTCCCAAGTCCCTTTTTTCCACCCCGTGGTAAATTCGAACTGTGACTAAACTCAATGGTTGTAAGTCAAAAGACCACCTCTTTTGAATGTACGACAATCCTTTCGCTTTCCCCATTTCCATCTTATTGGTCTAAATTCCTCTAAATTTGGTCAGGTCCACTGTCATTATTCTTCAGGAGTTAGGGCAGGAAAAGTCACTGCACGTTAATTCCGGGGCAACAATGAGATGATTGTTTGGAAAAATCAGCATTAAATCGTATTGGAATCTCGCAGGGAGCTCCCCATTGGCCAATTCAAATGGGGAGAGCTGCTCAGATTCGGGTGAGCGTGCCAAAATATGAGGAAAAAAAAGATTTTCTTTTTAAAAAGGAATAAATGGGCCATTTAGCCAATAAGGTCATTATTACACACTCATTACGAAATGCTTGGAGTCCGAATTTGGCAACGGTTGCTTAGCAAGGGAGAAGACAAAAGGCCCAAAGTTTTAATCCGGAGGGAAAATATCAACACGTCCCAATTTATTGTCGGACACAGTCTGAGAGAGAGGGAGGGAGAGGGAGAGGGAGAGGGAGAGGGAGAGGGAGAGGGAGAGAGAGAGAGAGAGAGAGAGAGAGATGGATAGGTAGGGTAGGGGAAGAGATGGAGAGTAATGAGAGACATAGATAGATAGATAGATAGATAGATAGATAGATAGATAGATAGATAGATAGATAGATAGATAGATACAGATAGATGTAGAGATAAGACAGAGATAGAGAGACACAGAGACAGAGATAGGATACAAAGAGAGATGGATATATATGAGAGAGGAGAGACAGGGAAAGAGATGGACAGGTGGAAATAAAGAGATAGACACAGACAGAGGATAGAAAGAAACAGAGAGAGATGGATGGATAGAGACAGATAGATAGATAGATAGATAGATAGAGAGAGAGAGAGAGAGAGAGAGAGAGGATACAGAGATGGATAGATATTAGAGAGAGAGAGAAAGAGGGACAGATAGAAATAGATAGACAGACAGACTGAGGATAGAGAGAAGGAGAGAGATATGGATAGATAGAGGGGAGAGATGGATAAATATGAGAGTGTGTGAAGTGGATAGAGAGAGAAAAACAGAAAGACACAGAGGTGAAGAGATACAGAAAGAGAGAGAAAACCAAGAGAAACACACACACACACACACACACACAGAATGTGTGTGAGGACAGAGAGCGGGTGAGAGGAAGATAAGAGAGAGAGAGACAGAGACAGAGAGACAGGAAGGATGGAAAAGGTACTCCTCACATTTTGGTTAAGTGAGACATTTCCCAAGTTCTGCCCCATTTTGTATCACTAAGTGAATTGCTGTTACTCACCTGGTCATTAAGTGAAGCTGGCTTCTCCATCGGAAGGTCGCAAAAGGTACCTCCAGGACACAATGACTGTCATATGCCAAGCTGCCTGAATTTTGACCGCTTGACCACGAGGAGCGCTGCTGCGGTCGCTAAGTGTGAACAAGGGACTGGACTCCCTTTTTTTTAACCAGCAATGTAACTTCGAATGGTCGCTAAGTGAACCAACATAAGTTGAGGTCTAGTTGTAACTACAGAGAATAAGGAGATTTTAAACGACTGAAAGTGGTTTTGTTCGAACTCGGGACTTAAAAATGATGCATGGACTATATATATGTATGGTATTAAGGTTTCTTCGGGTATCTTCCCACGTCTTAATATTTGTGCTTTTATTATAGCGACGTTTCGGAAGAATCTCATCTGCCATCCTCAGGCTGGTGTATTGGGTTCTTCTAAGCCTGAGGATGGCAGATGAGATTTTGCCAAAACGTCGCTATAATAAAAGCACAAATATTAAGATGTGGGAAATACCTGAAAAAATCTAAATACCATACATATAAATACCCGCGAAAACATAAGAATATATATATATTCAGAAGCCATTCTTACGCGATTAGCCAGTTTCTCTGCCCAGTATAAATGGCAAGCCAACTTTAAACCAAGATTCCTTGTTTACGTAAATCTGGTTAGCACTCCAAAGTGATTACTGAAGTAAAAGAATGTATTATGGATTGGGAATCTTGGGAAACTTTTTAAGATTTCTGGACTTCAACTCCCAGAGTTACTCTGCCAGCCACAGCTGAGGAATTCTGGGAGTCGAAGTCCGCAAATCTTAAAAGTTGCCATGGATGGTTGGGGAATTCTGGGAGTCGAAGTCCATAAATCTTAAATGTTGCCATGGATGGCTGGGGAATTCTGGGAGTCGAAGTCCGCAAATCTTAAAAGTTGCCATGGATGGTTGGGGAATTCTGGGAGTTGAAGTCCACAAATCTTAAAAGTTGCCAACAGGGAGGGGGACTTAACTCAGTCCAGAAAGAGTGTGAAGTACAAAACCGAACAAAATCCCACAATCCAAGGAATCCTTGATTTGTTTAGTGACCATTTCACTTAGCGACCATTCCACGTTATGACAGCATGGGGGAAAATGTGACATATGACGGCTTTGCACACTTACCCCCTTTGTAGCATCCCAGTGGTCAGTGATCCAAATTCAGACGCTTGGCGATTGCTTCACAGTACGATGGTCGTATGGCCCTGAGGTCACAGGGTCCCCTTTGGTGACCTCCAGACACAAGCAGGAAGCTAGATTCGTTTCACGACCGTGGGACAGCCCTTAGCAACCGCAGGGGATTCTGAACAATGGCAGCCAGAAAGGTGGCCAAATGGGGCAAAATTCAATGAATCAATGTCTCACCTAATGACGTAAAGTTGTGGGGGGCCTCCCCTGCCATCATAAGTCAAATAATGCCTGCATTCGCATGGCAACCAGGTTACTAACTTCATAACGGCCAGGATTCACTTAACAATGATGGCTGGAAAGACCGTCCAATGAGTCCAAGCTCATTGAAGCAATGTCTCACTTCATGATGAAAAATTTGGGCCTCGCCTGGCATCGTACATTGAGGCACACCCACATTCCCTTCGCAGCCGGGTGACTAACTTAATCACGGCTGGGATTCACTTAACAATGGCGATCAGACCGATCGTCGCATGGGGGCAATGCTCTCACTGAATGACACCAAATTTGGGCCTCCACTTGCTGTCGTAAAGTTGAGGCACGTCCACTTTCACTTCACAACTGGGTTACTCATTGAAGAATGGCTGGGATTCAACCTTACAATGGCGGCCAACGGGGGCACAGAAGCAATGCCTCACTTAACGACAGGCCTCCGGCGTGGTTGTGAAGCCGAGGACCGGCAGCTGTTCTCGCCAACTGTGGGCGAAAATCGTTCAGTTTTTTGCAAACTTTTCAAGAAAACTGGACAGCTTTTTTTATTCCAGGGGAAGTCAAAATGAAGAGAATTTTTTTAAAAAAATATCCCAGTGGGAGGGTGAGAAGCCCCCTTCCTCGGCGCTGGGGTTCAAATCTACCCCCAGGGACTTTCAGGCATGTGCATACACGCGCGTGCACACACACACACACACACACCCTCCCCGTTTTAATACTTCGGCTGGGACAACTGTTGTTGCTAAATCCGGCTCTGTCCCGCCTGATATAAATAGCCGGTGATTTAAATTCACGTCACGGAAGGAAGGAAGGAAGGAAGGAAGGAAGGAAGGAAGGAAGGAAGGAAGGAAGGAAGGAAGGAAGGAAGGAAAGGAAAGGAAAGGAAAGGAAAGGAAAGGAAGGAAGGAAAGGAAGGAAAGGAAAGGAAGGAAAGGAAGGAAGGAAGGAAGGAAGGAAAGGAAAGGAAAGGAAAGGAAAGGAAAGGAAAGGAAAGGAAAGGAAAGGAAAGGAAGGAAGGAAAGGAAAGGAAAGGAAAGGAAAGGAAAGGAAAGGAAAGGAAAGGAAAGGAAAGGAAGGAAGGAAGGAAGGAAGGAAAGGAAAGGAAAGGAAAGGAAAGGAAAGGAAAGGAAAGGAAGGAAGGAAAGGAAGGAAAGGAAAGGAAGGAAAGGAAGGAAGGAAAGGAAAGGAAAGGAAAGGAAAGGAAAGGAAAGGAAAGGAAAGGAAGGAAGGAAAGGAAAGGAAAGGAAAGGAAAGGAAAGGAAAGGAAAGGAAGGAAGGAAGGAAGGAAAGGAAAGGAAAGGAAAGGAAAGGAAAGGAAAGGAAAGGAAAGGAAAGGAAAGGAAAGGAAAGAAGGAAGGAAGGAAGGAGGGAGGGAGGGAAGGAAGGAAGGAAGGAAGGAAGGAAGGAAGGAAGGAAGGAAAGGAAAGGAAAGGAAAGGAAAGGAAATGAAGGAAGGAAGGAAGGAAGGAAGGAAGGAAGGAAGGAAGGAAGGAAGGAAGGAAGGAAGGAAGGAAAGGAAAGGAAAGGAAAGGAAGGAAGGAAGGAAGGAAGGAAAGGAAGGAAGGAAGGAAGGAAGGGAAGGAAGGAGGGAAAGGAAGGAAGGAAAGGAAGGAAAGGAAGGAAGGAAGGAAGGAAGGAAGGAAGGAAAGGAAGGAAGGAAGGAAGGAAGGAAGGAAGGAAGGAAGGAAGGAAGGAAGGAAGGAAAGGAAAGGAAAGGAAAGGAAGGAAGGAAAGGAAGGAAGGAAGGAAGGAAGGAAGGAAAGGAAGGAAGGAAAGGAAGGAAAGGAAGGAAGGAAGGAAAGGAAGGAAAGGAAGGAAAGGAAAGGAAGGAAGGAAGGAAGGAAGGAAGGAAGGAAGGAAGGAAGGAAGGAAGGAAGGAAGGAAGGAAGGAATTCCCGCTCACCCCCACTCCAAATTGAAGCCCAATAGCCTCACGTGGGAGCATTACTTTGGAAGGGGAAAGGAAGTCTGTTTGGAGGGGGTAAGTTAGGATTGGGATTCGGGTCGAGCGACGGGGGGGTCCACAGCTGCGCCAGACAGATGTTTGCATTCTTTGATTAAAAAAAAAATTATTGAGTTGTTAAATTTCCCGGAGGTCCATCTGGCCGTGGATGAGACTGTTAAAATGAAACCCTGAATACGTAAAGTAATATCTATATCTATCATCTATCCATCTCTCTCTCTCTCTTTATTCATATTATCGCTCTTTATCCCTGTCCATCTATCTGTATCTCTATCCAACCATCCCTATTTCTCCATACTATATGTATCTCCATCATATCTCTATCTATTCCTCCCTTCCTATTTCTCCATTCATCTCTATTTATCTATCCCTCCCTTCCTATTTTTCCATCCCTCCCATATCTCTATCATCTCGCTGTCCTCTCTCTCTCTCTCTCTCATTTATACACACATACACACACACACACACATCTATATCTCTATCTATCTATCCCTCCCTATTTCTCCATCCATCTCTCTCCCTCGGTTTCTCCATCCCTCCCTTCCTCCCTCCCTATCCATCCATTATCATCTCTCTCAATCTATCATCTATATCAATTTCTATCTATCTCTATATCTATCTATCCATATCTAGATCTAATATCTACCTACCTACCTATTTATCCATCCATCTATCCATCTATACACACAAACATACTTATTCCATTGATTGATTGATTAAACATCTGTACCAGTTATCAACCATACTCCATTGAAAGGTGTGTGTGTTTGTGTGTATATGTATATGTGTATTTGTATATGTATATGTGTGTATATATACATGTATATATATATATATGTATATATGCACACACATACACCTAGATATACATACATACATACATACATACATACATACATATATATATATATATATATATGTGTGTGTGTGTGTGTGTATATATATATATGTCTATGTATGTGTGTATATATATTTAAATACAGATATAAATATTTATTCAATGTATTCATTTATTAAATGTCTATCCTGCCCATTTCCCTCACGAGATGACACTCAGTGGCTTCCACAATTAAAATGAAACCCTAAATACAGTATGGACATTTTTCAAATATATTGATAGAAATACAGTAATGCATTTATTCAAATCCTTCATCTCTACTGCCTGTCTCCCTTCCCAGATGGATGAGGGGCCGTTTCCCCCATTAAAACAAAACCCTGAGCGTCGGTATTTTTAAATATATAGTAGCTAACAACACTATATTTATTCAATTTATTCATTTGCTAAATATCCCTCCCGCCCATCTGCCTTCCCAGATGACTCAGGGCAGCTATATATATATATATAAATATGTAGCTAGAAATAATCTATTTATTCAAATTATTCATTTGTTCAACATCTTTACCGCCCATCTCAATGACTCGGGGCTGGCTTCCACCCTTAAAACCGAATCCTAAATATATACATTTTTCAATATACATATACTTATACATACATACATTACAAACTATTCTAAAAATACAAGTTCCAGGTAAAACTGTGAAAAAAAGAGACAGACACCCCGCTCTTCAGAACAGAAACATTTATATTGTTCACTTCACTTTCATTAGCCTCTGCTAACATCGTCGAAGCGTAAAACTACCATTAAGGAGATATGTGCCTTTATACAGCACTGGCACGATACCCGTGCTTCACTATGAAACTATGTGGTCGGGCTTAGTTTTTGGAGAGGAAAATGGGGGGGGGGGAGGGGAAATTCTGCCTGTGCCTACCAGCATCCATCAGTATTCATCTGGCTAGCATCCTGTCAGTGTGTGAGAATGGAGGGCTGTTTGGAAACTGAAAGAGTATTTGCTGTGTGAGCAAGGAGACAGCAAGGAGCTGGGTGTGGCTTAGCTCAACTGTTCTTTCCTAAAGCTGCTTGCTGCTGTGAAACAAACTGAAACTCCTCTCCTGCTTGTGTTTTGCATTTGGAAGATATTTTTCAGGTGGGGAGGAAGAGTGGAACTCCTTAGCATCAGAGCGTGTTAATAATAATATAGGAAATACTAATGCTCTGGTGGTCATTTTGAAAAACACTTTCTTAGTGAGCCCCTAGAAGCCAAGAAGAACATACGGGCCAAATTTCAAGTTTGTAAGCTTTACAGTTCTGGAGATTTTGTGATGATGCATGAGTGGTATTTCACTTGTATATATATAGATGTAGCTAGAAATAATATATTTATTCAACTTCTACTCTTCCATTTTTTTGCTTCACATAGGAGGAAGAAGCAGAAGGAGTTAAGCCTCCTTCGATTAACACATCTGAAAAGTTAATTACAGGTGGGAGGGGAAGCAAAAAACTTAATTACAGGTGGGAAGCGGTTGGAAGGGCCTTCAATGCACGCAATGGCCAAATTGATTAAAGCTGTATAAAGGACATATCTCCTAAAAGGTAGTTTTACACTCTAACTATGTTAGCAAAGGCTAACGAAAGCTAAGGGAACAAATAAATGTTTTAGTTCCAGAGATGGGGATGTCTGTCTCTTTTCACATACATACCAACAAACATACATAGATACACACACACTCCAGAACATACATATACAGGAGACACTTTGAGAGTTGTATGCAGTGTAAATTTCATTTTAATGTATGCCTATTAGTGTATATTTAAAGTGACAAAGTATTCTAATCTATTCTATCCTATATCTACATGCATACATACATATATCTATACACCTCTACCCCTCTTTCTATCCACCTCTGTGTGTGTGTGTGTGTGTCTCTCATCTAGCTATCATTGCTCTGTCTCGCTCTCTATTTTCTATCCATTCCTCTGTCTCTCTTTATCTCTCCCTCTCTCCCTATCTATCTATTCAATGTATTATATTTCTCTGCTGCCAGCCAACTCTGCGCTCCCTCCTCCTCCTCATGTCAAGGCCCATCAAAGCCTGAGGATCAGGATGATGGGTGTTCCTCTCCCCCCCCCCCATGATGTTGCAACTTTCCTACTCCTCCGATACTCTCACCCTCCGCCTCCCTCCCCTGCCTTCCTCCCTCCCTCCCTTCATCCTTCCCTCTCCCTCCCTCCTGGCATCAGCCCCTTTTGCTTGCTTGCTCTTCCAAGCATTCAGGACGAACCCCCACTCCCCACCCCTTCCCGACCCCACCCACCCCACATTTTCTCTGGCTACAAAGCCCCTCTCCATTTATTATTTTTTTATTTTTGCAACAAAAAAGGTCCCCAAACTCCCCCCACGCCCAGGCTGGAAAAAAAAAGTTTATATCTATATATAAATATTTTTTTCCAACGAGTTAAACTTTTTTTTTAACCAATTGCAAAGAGGGAGATGGGGGGCAAAGAGGGAGGGGCTCCCCAAGTGGGAGGGGAGGAGGGAAGCCCCCTACTCCACAATGACCCCCAATTGCATTGCATTGCAAAGAGACTTTTGGAAAAAATCCCCCTTCCGTTTGGGAAAAGTTTCCTCACCGCCCGCGGGACAACGCCCAATTCCCCCCGCCTTAAAATCCCGCAGCAGTCATGCAGGGGCGCCTCCAGAGCGTCAAGGTGGCGCCCCTGGGCGCCAGCGGGGGGGAGGGGGAGGGGGCGCCGCTCCAAAGGGGTTTTTCGCGGCCCTTCGGGAACCAGGGAGCCCCGGCTTACCGAAGCTGGCAAGGAGGAGGAGGAGGTGACGGTCTGGAGCAAGCGGGCGGGCGGGCGAGGGCAAGCCGCCGGCGGCGAGCATCCAGCCGCAGCCTCGCCTGTCACTCTTCAAAGGCCGGAGGCGCGCCCAGCTCAGCCTCTGAGGCGCAGCCTAATTGGTTAGCCTCCCGCGCTGGCCAATGGAGAGCGAGGGCGAGCCTGGGGAGGTCCAATGGTGGCGCGCGGGGGGCGGGATAAAGGCCCGCGCGGCGCCAAAATGGGGAGCCAGCGGGATCTGGGAGACGCACGCGCGAGTGCGCGCGTGAGGGGCGGGGCTCAAGGCAACGAGATGGACTGGGGAAAGGGGCGGGGCCCAAGATTGGACGAGACACGCCTCTTCTCTATATGTCTCTCTCTTCCTTTTTCTTTCTTTCTCTCTTTCGTTTTCTTTTTCTTTCTTTTCTTTTCTTTTTGTCTTTCTTTTTCCTTCTTTTTCCCTTTCCATCCATTTCCCTTTCTTTCCCTTGCTTTCTGTCTCTCTTATTTCTTTCTGTTTTTCCTTTCTGTCTCTTTTTCTTTCTTTTTTCCTTTCCTTCTTTTCTTTTTTATTTTCTTTCTTTCTCTTATTTTCTTTTTCTTTCTTTTTCTTTCTTTCTCTGTCTCTTTTTCTTTCTATCGGTCTCTTTTTCTTTCTGTATTTCTTTTTCTTTTGTCTTTTTCTCTTTCTTTCTCTTTCTTTCTCTTTTTTCTTTCTCTTTCTTTTGCTTTCTGTCTTTCTTACTTTCTCTTTGCTTTCTAATTCATTTTCTCTCTGTTTCTTCTTTGTTTGATTTTCTTTATTTTCTTCCTTTCTTTTTTTCTTCCTTTTATTTTCTTCCTCTTTTCTTTGTCTCTCTTTCTGTCTGTCTGTCTGTCTGTCTGTCTGTCTGTCTGTCTGTTTCCCGGTCTCTTTTTTCTTGCTCTTTTCTTTAATTTTTCTTTCTCTTTTTTCATTTGTATTTTTTTTCATTCTTTCTTTCTGTTGTTCTTTTCTTTTCTCTTATTTAACCACTGTCTTGCTTAGTAGTAACATGAATGTTGGGCTCAGTTCTGGTGGTTAAGTTGAGGACTACCCTGTCTATGCAAACTTTGTGTGTAGGGAGCGTCAAGAAAACAGGGACTGCCAGCCCCTCAAGTAGAAGATGGATTTGCTGAAGAGCATGGGGCATTGAGCAAGGGGTTGGACTGGAGGACCTCCAAGGTCCCTTCCAACTCTATTCTGTAAAGGGTCTCCTGCTTGAGCAGTGGGGTTGGACTAGATGACCTCCAAGGCACCTTCCAATTCTCCTTCTGTAATGGTCTCCTCAACCAGTGGGTTGGACTACTAGATGACCTCCAAGGTCCCTTCCAACTCTCTCATGCCATGATTCTCAAAGGGTCTCCTGCTTGAGGAGGGGGTTGGTCTAGATGCCTCTGAGGTCCCTTCCAACTCTGTCATTTCATGATTGTTGTCTATTGTTGTGTTTCATGTTGCAGGGTGTGTTTTCTGTCATGCCATTTCTTGTTTGTTTTTCATGCTCGGTGCCAACCAGAGTCACCCAGCTGGAGTGTGTCGGCCTGGTGGCTTTTGTTAATAAATAAAAGAAAAAACAAATCAGACGCGCACGAGACGAACTGGGTGGGTCCTTGGCTGGCTTCTGGCTGGGGATTATAGGGATTTGTTCCTCCTTTCATGCTGTTCCTTCCTACACCCAGTAAAAGTAGCAGAAATGTGTCAAAATTACTGCATTGCATCCAAAACCATAAGGGTTTTTTGGGATGTTGTATCACAACCTCAGGAACTTGAAGACAAGTGGACTCCAACTCCCGCAATCCCTCAGATGGCATGATTTAAGAGGAGACTTTACAGAGTTATAGAATGAGAGAGTTGGAAGGGACCTTAGAGGTCATCTATTCTAGTCCAAGCCGCTGCTCAAGCAGGATAAATTTACCAAGAAGAACAGTTGGAAGGATCCCTAGAAGTCATCTAGTCCAACCCGCTGATCGAAGCAGAAAACCCTGATGGAATCATAGAATACCAGGCTTGGAAGGAACCTTGGAGGTCATCTAGTCCAGCCCTGGCTCGAACAGGAAACCTTCTACCTTCTGGCTGGGCAGTCTCTTCCTGAGGAAGCCCCCCCCCCCCCCAGTGATGGAGCACCCACAACTGCTGGAAATAACAACCTTCCACTGGGGAATTGATCTGCAATTACAGCATGACCAAGAGTTGGAGGGGAGGACTTCCTGCCGGCTGAGGGATTCTGGGAGTTGAAGTCCACCTGCCTTAAAGTATCCCAACACTCTGAGAGACTATCTTTCCTTCCCAACCTGTTTGTCTATTAACTTTCGGCTGCATAGGAGGGTGGGCGGGCTATAACCTGTTTTTCTCGCCCTTTTATTTCTCCTTTTCCCCAGCTTCATTCAAACTGAAACCTGGGTTCAAAAACAAAACAAAACCCTCTCAATTCCTCTTCCCGCTTTACCCCAAATTTTCTTCCCACTCCAGATTTACCTTTACCACCAGGTTTTTTTTCCTCCTCTTTAGGGGGAGAGGGAGAAATTTGGGTTTCTCCAGATTTTCCACCCTGCATTGGGGCAGTTTCCCAAACGGGACACGAGGGAGGTCGGCTTAGGTCTGCCACAGGATGCTGGCCCGGCCTTTGCCTGCCTGCCTGGCAAAGGAAGACAAGGAGAGCTGAGTCATGGTATCAAGTTTGGGAAGCAACAGCTGCTAAAGTGAGATGGATTCTGGCAGCAGAGAGGAAGTTGCAGGACTTCAGAGATCAAAAGCCTCTTGCCAACCATCTATCCACCCCTCTTAAAGCATCCTAGCTAGGGGATTCTGGGAGTTGAAGCCCACCCCTCTTAAAGCATGCCAGCTGGGGAATTCTGGGAGTTGAAGTCTACCCCTTTTAAAGGTACCTGGTCTAGAAAGTTTTCATCCCCTGAAGAATTGGGAAATACGTGGGATCAATTTAGCTCCCTCACAATTGAAAGTTCCAATTGAAAGTTCTATAAAGCCCTTTGCTATTTTTGCTACTATAATCTGTGTGACCTGGTTGTAAAAGGCTAAGAAGGGCTTAAAAAGTCTCCAGGATTTAGAATGAAACCATCTTAGGTAGTTAATTGTGAAGCGGAGAGTAAATTGTGGAAACCTGGTTTGTTAACTCTTCTGAGATTCCTTGGAGAGAAGTCCTGGCAACTTTACTAAGGATGTCGGCTAGGAATTTTATCCTATGTTAGGAGGATCCTAGCATCTTCTTAGAATGCTCCTAAATCCAGCCGATTAAAAAGATTATGGTTGGTAATATGAGCAAGTGGTTGGACTGGATGACTTCAGAGGTCCCTTCCAGCTCTATGCTTCTATTGTATTCTGTTCTGTCCTTTTTTATTCTGTTCCCTTTTATGTCCTCTTCTATTTCATCTTCTATTTTATGCAGTTCTGTTTTCTATTCTGTTCTACTTTCTATTCTATTGTAATTTGTTTTCTATTCTTTTTCTTTTCTATCTATATTCTATCCTACATTATTCAATTCTATATTATTCTGTTTTATTTTCTATTCTATTCTCTATTCTCTCTTTTCTATTTTGTTCTGTTCTTTTCTATTTTCTTTTCTACTTTCTGTGCTATTCTATTTATTCTATTCTCAGTTCTGTTCTACTGTTTTATTCTATTTACTTTTCTGTTGTTATATATTCTATTTTTCTTTATTCTCTATTCTGTTGTTCTGAATTCTATTCTCAATTCTTTTCTATTCTATTATTCTACTCTTTTCTGTTGTTCTATATTTTATTTTTTATTCTCTAGTCTATTCCGTTCTTTTCTCCTATTCTATTCCAGTCTATTGTTTTATTCTATTCACTTTTCTGTTCTGTTCTATATTCTATATTCTATTCTCTAGTCTATTCTGTTCTTCTATTCTATTCCATTCTGTTTTATTCTACTCACTTTTCTCTGCAGTTGTATATTCTATTTTATTTTCTATTCTCTCCTTTATTCTGTTCCCTATTCTATTCCCTGTTCTATTATCTATTCAATTCTATCTTTTTTTTCTATTCTCTGTTCTATTCTATTCCGTTTGGTTCTATTTTCTCTTCTCTTTTTTATTCTCTTCTCTTGTTTTGGATCTCTTTGTACAAAACAGTGTCTAGGCACTTCAAAAAGGGACATCCAAATTCACCTAACGCAGCATTTCCCCCTTCAAGGAATAATGTTGAAAACGAGAGGTTATCGTTTTTTTAGATTTGCTCAATGCTGTTCCAAGGCCTAGCTACACCTACGTGAAAATGCAGAGTACACAGAGAGAATGTATGTGGGGTTTTCTGGCACACCAGAAGTTGCTTCCTATGATTCCCCCCCCCCACCCAAATTCTTAAGTTACAGTTCTGGATCGCCTGGTGGTCTCCCATCCATTCATGAATTTAATTCAATCCTGTGTGGGTTATTGTTTGAGACGACGAGGCGGGGTAGGTGCTGTCCACTGTTGAGCATCACAGGAATAGAAGAAGAGATTGGACAGCCATTGGTCCAAAATGGTATAAGGCAGGGGTGTCAAACTCATGGCCCACGGGCTGGATTTGGCCCGCAGGATGCCTAAATCTGGCAGGGCCGGCCTGGAAATACCTAAGGACCAGCCCGCGGTGCCTTGGGCTGCTAAAGCGGGTGGCATGCATGAGCACCCATGCCACGATTTCATCCTCCATGGTCTCCTGCAGCACTCTGCCTGCTGAAACCGGACCAAAAAATGGGCGCTAAACAGAGGTGGGTCTTCAGCAGGTTCTGACCAGTTCTGGAGAACCGGTAGCGGACATTGTGAGTAGTTTGGAGAAACGGCAAAGACCACCTCTGACTGGAGATTTTACAGTATCCTTCCCCTGCCACACCCACCAAGCCACGCCCACTGAACCGGTAGTAAAAAAGTTTGAATCCCACCACTGTCGCAAAGCAGTCCAAACATAGGCTGAAAAATGGGCCAAAAACAGGCCTAAAACGGGACAAAAAGGGCCCAAAACAAGCTGAAAAATGAGCTAAAAATGTGCCCACAACAGGCCTAAAATAACAGGCCGAATATGGCTTTAAAAGGGCTGGAAAATGGGTCAAAAATGGGATGAAAAACAGGTCCAAAACATGTTGGATAATGGGCTGGAAATGTCTGGAAAACGTGCCGAAAAGCGGGTGAAAGCAGGCTGAAAAATCAGCTGAATATGGCCAAAAACCGAGCCCAAAACAGGCCGAAAAAGGCTGAAATAAGAGCCCAAAACAGGCTTTAAACAGGCTGAAAAATGGGCTCCAAACAGGCCCCAAAACAAGCTGAAAATAGGCTCAAAATGAGCCCAAATCAGGCCAAAAATTGTCCAAAAAGGGCCAAAAAAGGCCCCAAAACAGGCTGAAAAATGAGCTCAAAATGGGTCCATAACAGGCCAAAAATAACAGGCCGAATATGGCTTTAAAAGGGCTGGAAAATGGGTCCAAAAGGCTGGAAAACAGGCCCAAAACAGCTTGAAAAATGGGCCAAATATAGCTAGAAAACATGCCTCCCCAAACCCCAAAACAAGCTGAAAAGTGGATGCAAAACAAGCCCAAAACAACTTAAAAATGGCCTCAAAACAGGCCAAAAACAGGGTTGAAATGGCCAAAAAAGGCCAAAAATGGCTGAAAAACGCTAAACAGGCCCCAAACAGGCCAAAATGGCTGAAACAGGAGCCCAAATCAGGCTGAAAACAGGCTCCAAATGGGCCCATTTTTGGCCGTCCCAGAGAACTACAATGCCAAACTGGCCCTCAAAGAAATCCAGTTTGACACCGTTCCATTCAATGACTTGTCCCAGTTTACGACCTTCCTTGTTGCAGTCGTTAAGCGAATTTCTGTACGTTACATCAGTTGGTCAAATTGTTGTTAAGTAAATCAGGCTTCCCCCTGGACTTGGCTTGTGGGAAGGTTGCCAAAGGGGGACTGTGTGACACTCTGGTGACGCTGCCACCGTCATAATTACGAGTCAGTTGCCGAGCATCTGAATTTCAATTGCGTGACCATAGAAATGCTGCAGTGGTCATAAGTGTGAAAAATGGTCATAAGTCTTTAAGGAACGACAGGACACAAGAGGGGATCTTATCACCCTGGGATATGGCAACTGTCATAAAGATGAAATGATGGCCAAGTGTCTTATTTTTGATCATGTGGTCACAGAAAGGCTTCAGCGGTCGCAAGTGTGAAAAACGGTCACAAGTCCCTTTTTTTCAGTACCATCAGGTCGCAAAAGGGAATTATGTGACCCCAGGATACTGTGACGGTCATAAATATGAATCAATGGCCAAGTACCTGAATTTTGATCCTATGATGTGGGGATGCTCACAGCAGTCGTCTGAAAAACGCTTGTTTCAGTGCCATAACCTCGGTCACAAAACAAACTGTTGTAAATTGAGGACTCTCCAGAGTTTTTTTGAAAAATAGTAATTTTTAAGGCTTTTTCTTCCAACGATTGGTAGGACCATTTTTCCAGAGAGAAAAATATTACCCAATAATTTCTTTTTATTTTTTTAAAGAGTTCCAGCTTTAATATTTGCAGGAGAAAAAGCTTATAGAGATGGAAGAAGCCAAATTTTTGCCCATCAGAATTCCAATATTATTATTTTTTAATTTTCAACTTCGTTTTTGGAGCCCCAAAGGTTATTAATGAACAGTGAGCCTGCTTAATGTTTTTTTTTTATAAATAGCTTTGTGATCATTCCCCCCCATTTCCCGGTCCTTCTGGAAAGGCCACCCACACCCACCATCCCGTGCCAAGAAGAGAAACCGAAAGAGGAACGATTCAGGGTAGAAAAATTCCAAATATGCCTATTGAAATGATGAGTGAAACGCACGAAGGGGACAGCAGCCTTGACACAGCATATGAATCCATCAGTTGGAATAGAGGAGGAAGGGGGCCTTGGAGGTCATGTAGTCCAACCCCCTGCTCCAGCAGGGAACCGTTACAGACCCATAGATTAAGAGTGGGAAGGGACCTCGAAGGTCATCTAGTCCAACTCCCTGGTTGACCAGGAAACCCTTATGTAATCATAGAATAAACGAGTTGGAAGGGACCTCAGGGGTCATCTAGTCCAAACCCCTGCTTGAACAGGAGACCTTTATGGAATGACAGAATGACAGTCGGGAGGGGTCTCAGAGGCCACCTAGTCCAACCTCCCTCCCCACATACACAGAATAAAATCACCGTAAGGGGGGGGGGAGAGGTTTGTTTAGGGGCGATCCGAGAGAAGGGCGGCATGGGAGAGGCGCATGGGCAGCGTGCCAGCGGTCCCTTGGGCAAGGCCCCCGGCCGTAATTCTTGCCTCATTCCGGAGGGAAGCAGGAAGAGAGGCCTGCCTGGCGCCTTCAGGGCCCCGGCCCTCCCACTCCCCCAGGTCCCCGGCTGGAACGGCAGAGCAGGTTCGGCCGGTGAACAAGGAAGCTTCCTCTTTCCGGGGCGGCCTTCCAAAGACACCTGGACACCTCTGGGGGCGTCCCTTTATTTTTATTTTATTTCAGATTATTCTCTCTGATACTACTCTTTATTTTATTCTATTTTTAAAATTCTATTTTATACTATTTTTCTTTTTTATAGTACATTTAATACTATTTTTTATTTTATTCTATTTCATACTATTTTGTTGTATTCTATTTATTTACTCTATTTTATTTTATTCAATTTTTTATTCTATACTATATTTTATTTTTTATAGTATTCTATTTTTTACTTTATTTTATTCTATACTACATTTTATTTGTATAGTATTTTTTTAACACTTATTTCATTTAATTCTATTTTTTAAATTCTATTTTATACTACTTTTTTGTAGTATTTTATTTTTATAAGATTTTTTTATTTTTTTATTCTATAAACTACATAAAATTGAAAATAATTACATAAAATTTAAACTAAAATAAATAGGCATGCAATTAAAAAATGGAAAAAATGGAATAATATGGAACGGAATGCAACAAATTTTTAAATAAAAAATCATTACATAAAACGTTAAAGTCATTATATAAAACTTAAAACAATTACATAAACTTTTAAATAAAATAAAACACTAAAATTTAAAAAAACTGGAACCGAAGGAAATAAAATAAAATGGAACACAATGGAATAAAAGACAAAAATTCAAAAAAAAAAAAAAAAGGACCGGTGTGAAATAAAATAAAATTTAAAGTAAAACCAAACAGAATAAAATAAAAATAGTACAAAATGAAGAGGCGTGCCTTTGAAATAGTGGGCAATTTATTTGCACAAGAGATCTTTTTCTTCACCCTTTTTGTCCTTTCCCAACCTTTCCTCGCCCTCCTTCATACAGACTTATTTACAAAGACCTTAAAAAGCAGATTATTTCCCCTCCATTGGCAGGCGGGGCTGTGCAAAGTGGTCAGAGCAGCAGCCTGACAAACGAGGACTACGTAAACCATACGCACCCCTTGGAGCCAGGACCTGGACCATGCCGGGGGGGTGGAGGGAGCTTCGTGTGACCCACAAACGGTCAGTTGGCGAGACTGAGCCCAGCTCTCCTGCATCGCCAAAAACAAACCAACATTGCTGGCTTAAATAAACCAAGGTAGTGTGGTGGCTTTTTCCTGAGTCTGATGCAGCCGTTGAATGCGAAATGTGGCAAAATGGAAGCTTATACAATATTATTCTTCCTTGGGGGGCGGGGAGGGGGGAAAATCCCTCTACCCACAGCAGCTAAAAAGGATTTTTAATACTGACGTGGGGACCCTGTTTGAGCTTGTAACGCTAAGCCAGTTTAAAACTTTCTGGAGCAGGTAGACCTGGGTGTGGTTTCTCTGGGAGCAGAGGTCGAGGTTAGTTTCTCCGTTGCAAGAGAAAAATCTCGGTTTGAGGCAAGCTTGGATGTGTGCAGCCATCTCAAGCCAAGTTTGGCTTAACCAGAGTTTGTGACAAGCTAGAGTTAATGTGCATGTGGATCCGGAATGAGCTTAACCGGGTTGTCTGAACTGTGATTAGAGTAGTGACCTCTGGTTTAGCATTACACAAAAGGTGGACACACACACAAAAGCAAGATTTCCAAGCTGGCGTTCTTAACCAGTTTGTGAGAAACTACTTGCATATGGATCCTGGATTAGCTTAACCACCATTGGAACTTGTCTGAATTGTGGCTAGAGTAACTGACCTCTGGTTTAGTATTATACAAAATGTGGACACATACACAACCAAAGCCAGATTTCCAGCCTTCCATCCTGTTAGACTTAACCAGAGTTTGTGACAAACTACAGTTAGCTTGCATGTTAGTTTCATGTTGCTCCTGAATTAGCTTAACTATAGTTGGAGCTTGTCTGAATTGCAGTTAAGAATAGCAACCTCTGGTTTAGCGTTTCACAAAACATGGACAAATACCCTCAAAAAGACCAAGATTTCCAAGCTAGCGTATCCAAGCTTCAGCCTCCGATGTTAGTTTACGCCACGGATTCCTTCAAAATCGTTCAATTACCACTTGGTGGGGTGGGGTTTTTTTGCCTTTTTTCTTTTTCCTCAATTGCTTTTTTGGATCCTGAAGGAGGCAGCTTAACCGTGATTGGAGCTTATCTGAATGGCAGGTGAGCGACGATTGTGCAGTAGTTTGACAAAGATTGCGTAGTTCGACAACGCAACACATCGGAGAGCCGAGGGTGGCTGTGGGAAACACCAGGCGCGGCCAATACGGATGAAGGTCTCTTAGCTTCGTGTGATTGTAATTTTTTTATACATACATATATTATATATATTTTATATATATATTATATATATTTTATATATATATATATATATATATATATATATATATATATATATATATATATATATATATATATATATATATATATATACTATATGTATATATATATATATATATACACACACACACACACACACACACACACGTAGTCAGATGTATATGTATAGATATATACAAACACACACATACATTATATATATATATAGTATGTGTCTATTTACATATTATATATACTGTCAGATGAAGTGATATATAGATGTAATCTTCATCTGAATCCATGTATATATTCATATATCGCTTCATCTGACAGTATGTATGTATATGTGTATATATACACACACAGATGAATATGTATATAAATAAAATGCATGTATGTGTGTGTATATGTACATATGTGTAGTGTGTATATGTATGTATATATATAGTGCTCTCTCCTATACACACACACACACACACACACACACACACACACACACACACACACACACACGAAAGCACAATTTTAAAATTCATTTAAAGACATACCCTTTCTACTTTCCCACCCGGGCTCTAGAAACCCGGAAAAAAAAACAACAATCCAGGATTTGTGGCTAGAACGCTACCCTGTCCTAACTGCGATGATGGTCCTGCGTTCTCCATCGGGTTGCGCAGGACAAATCCAACACCCCAACCCAGCCCATTCCCCACCCACCCACCCCAAAAAACATTTCTGTCCGTTTTGGACTTTGAAGCCCCCTTCAAAGCTTCTTCAAGCGGCTGTAGTGTTCGCGTTTGCTCTTCTCGCCCGCCCAGGTCCGGCTCCGGGTGCGAAAGGTGCGCAGGTCCTCCTTGAAGTCCTTGTGGTGCATGGGGCGGTAGCTCTGGGGCTCACAGTAGCTCTGGAGGGGGAGAGAGACAGACAGACAGAGGGAGAGAGAGAGAGAGACATGTAGAGACAGAAAGAAGGGGAGAGAGAAAAAAAAGGGAGGGAGGGAGAAAGACAGAGAGAGATAGAGAGAGATAGAGGGAGACAGACGGACAGACACACAGAGAGGGAGAGAGACAGACAGAGAGAGAGAGAGAAGGGGTGGAGGGAGAGAGAGACAGAGAGGGAGAAAGACAGAGAGGGAGGGAGATACACAGAGAGACATAAATAGAAAGAGGGAGAGAGAAACAGAAGGAGAGAGGGAAGAGAAAGATACGGAGAGACAGAAAGAAAGAGACAGGGAGGGAGAGACAGGGAGAGAGACACAAAGAGAGAGAAACAGAAAGGCAGGGAGAAGGAGAAAGACACACAGAGAGAGAGAGGGAGAGACAGAGAGAGAGACAGAGTGAAAGAGAGAGAGAGAAGGAGAGATAGACAGGGAGAAAGGAAGTGACAGAGGGAGAGAAAGAGGCACAGAGGAAGGGAGAGAGAGAGAGAATGACACACAGAGAAAGGAAGAAAGAGAGACAGAGAGGGAGGGAGGGAGGGAGGGAGAGAAAGAGAGAAGAGAAAGAATTCAAAACTGGCTTTGGGAGAAACACTAAACCGGCATCGGCAATCTCCCCCAATGGCAGATTTCGCCGCTATGCCAAACACAGACAAACCATCATGGGCTGTGAGGTGAGGCCATGTAAAAGTTAAAGCTGATAGAAGAGAAATATGTGTCACTCAGGATTGAGCTAGTGAGGTCCTTGGTGCTCTCTGAGCTCGGTGGTTTTCTCAGAGACGTCTCGTGACCCAACTAGGGAACATCATCAGGGTTAGGGGGGGGGGGAGGAGGAGGAGAGAAGGGTCTCCAGCTTGAGCAGGGGGTGGACTAGAAGACCTCCTGTGTCCCTTCCTGCCAAGTCAGTGATTGCCTTCTGTCCTTCTGAATTAGTATCAGCCGCATCTTGCCTTCCACTGGTTTTCCCCAACCTCAAATGGCCACCATCAGGGATGGTGCGAACGCCCTCAAATGGTGTGTGTGTGTGTGTGTGTGTGTGTGACATTTACCTTGCATTTGAGGAAGAAGTCCTTGTAGCCCCCTTTGAGGATGTAGAGCTCTGGGTAATGCAGGCTGGGATACTGGTTGCCAAGCCGGTCCCTTTCTCGGACGAATCGGCACCTGGGAGAGGAGGAGGAAGGAAGAGGAGGAAGAGAAAAAAGAGAAGAGAGGGAGGAGGTAGAAGAAGTAGAGGAGGTACAGAAGAGAAGGAAGATGAGGAAGAAGAGAAGAGGAAGCAGAGGAAATGAAGAAGGAAGTGCAGGAAGAGAAGGAGGGGGGAGGAGGAAGAGGAGGTGGTAGAGGAAGGAGGAGGAACAAAAAGGGGAGAAAGAGGAAGCAGAAGAGGAAAAGAGAAAGGAACAAGTAGAGGAGAAAGAGGAAAAGAGGAGAATGAGAAGAGGAAGAGGAGGTAAAGGAAAAAGAGGAAGAGGAGGAAGGAAGAGAAAAAGGAGGAGGGAGGGAGGAGGTAGAAATAGAAGGGGAAGTGATGAGGTGGAAGAGGAGGAGGAGGAGGAGAGGAAGTGAAGAAGAAAGTTCAGGAAGAGAAGGAAGAGGGTGGTGGAATAGAAGGAGGAAGAGAAGGAACAAGAGGACGAATTTAGAGGAGGAGGAGGAGGAGGAGGAAGAGGGGGGAATAGGAAGAGAAGAACAGGAGGAAGACAACGAGAAAGAGGGAGGAGGAAGAAGAGGAAGAGACAAGAAGGAAGACGAGGAAGATGAGAATTTGGCCCCAGGAGGAAGAGGAGAAAAAGAGGAAGAAGAGGGTTTGGTCACTAAACAAAACTGTTGTATCTACTGAATGAACACGGCACCCATCATCTCCCAATTAACCAACTGCATAAAAACAAGGGAGAAACAAAACATGAAAAACAGGGCCCGGGGGCGGGAATGCAGACATCTCTTCACCATACCGGGTAATGGCATCAGGGCAGATTGGGAAAATCGAGTTAAGGAGAAAGGAAACGGGCGAGAATGGCCTGAATTAAAAGACAGTGAAGATGGACACACCCCTCCTCTCCCTCGGCTCCTCCGAAGCCCCACACCCGGCAAGTCGGCAAAGGCTGGGGAGCATGGTCTACAGGATACTTACATCCGGGGGGCTCGCTCAGAGGAGAACTCGCAGTGGAAGACGACAATGATGCGCTTATTGCCGGAGGACACGAGAGGTTTTTTCAGCAGAAAGTCTTCCACGTCTTGCTCCATGGGAAGGTTGATGGCGCCCTGGAGAGGAGGAGGAGGAGGATGAGTAAACCTCACGTAGAGAGTTGCCTCAAGCAGACGACTCTTCTGGGTTTTTTTCACCACAACTACATAACTTGCTCCATGGGAAAGTTGACAGCACCCTGAAGAGGAGCATGATGAGTAAACCTCAAGTAAACCTCGATCAGGAGGAGGGAGGGAAGAGGTAGAAATAGAAGGGGAAGATCAGGAGATGACTCTCCTGATTTTGCTTCACCACAACTACACAACGTTCGGTGCAAAAGACCCTAGCAATGTTCAGTTGTGATGTTGTCTGGTTTTCAACAACAAAGGCGGCATGCAAAGTTGTAAAATGGGACGGAACTCACTAATCACAAATCAGAAGAATCACAATCAAGCTGGAAGGGACCTTGGAGGTCATCTACTCCAACCCCCTGCTTGAGCAGCAGACCCGTCACCATTTTAGGCCAGTGGCTCTCCAGCCTTTTCTCAAAAAAAAGAAGGAAAAAAAAAGCCACCTCCAGCGATGTAGGTCCCACAATTCTTCCCAAGGCGAGCCCTTTCCACCTGTCTTGCTCAGCGACTTCTTCCATTTGGGGCTCCGTAGGGGGGCCGTGAAACTTGAGGACTGTCCTGGATGAACTCTGTCCGGGGACTTCACTTGGCGGGCAAAGTCCCCGAGTTGGGACCGCCGAGCCCGTCTTTCTCTGCGATGGGCAGATCCAAACATCCCATCGGGGGTGGGGTGGATCCTCCCGGTTTGAGCGAACCGGTTGTTAAATTTTATCCCTTATTTAAATGACCGGTTTTGTGAATCCCACCCCTGGCTGGCTCCACCCACCCTGAAAACCCCACGCTTTGGACCGTTTTGGATGCCAGCTAGGGCAGGGCCCGCACCGAGCTTCCGGAAGGCCGGAAACAGGCCCATTTTCACCCTCCCAGTGGCTTGAGGAAAGCCTCCGGAGCCCGGGAGGGCGAACAACCCCGCCGTGATGCAGGAGGCCGACTAGGCCACGCCCACCGAGCAGGGAACCAGTTGCTAAAATTTTGAAGCGCCCCCCACCCCCATTGCATACCTTGATGTGACCCCCGCGTACTCGTAGGGGAACCTGCAATCGATGATCACGCACTGCGTGATGAAGACGGAAAAGCTGCCGTTCAGGATAGCGACGATCTGCGTGCAGGTTGGGGAGACAAAAAAGAAGAGTTTGAGCACTTTCACAAATGAATTAACTTAGAACGACAAGAGTGGGAAGGGATCTTGAAGGTCTTCTAGTCCAACCCTCTGCTCAAGCAGGAGACCCTTACAGAATGAAGGGACCTGAGGTCATCTAGTCCAACTCCCTGCTCGAGCAGATTGTTACAGAATCACAGGTCAGAAAGGACCCTTGGAGGTCATCTAGTCCAACCCCCGCTCAAGGAGGAGTCGCAGACCATTCCAAACAGGTTTGCTGTCCAGTCTCTTCTTGAGACCCCCCAGTGATGGGAGTACCCAGAAGATGTGGTGGCAAGCTGTTCCACCGGCTCATCATTCTCACCGTCAGGAAAATCCTCCTTATTTCTAGGGGAAATCTCTCCTTGATCAATGGTCACCCCTTTGTTCCTCGTCTGGCTTTCAAAGGTACTTTGGTTGAGAGGTTGTTTCCCTCCCCCCACCCTCTTCTTTTGAGTGACAGCCCCTCAAATATGGGAACACCGCTGTCAGGTAAATTAATTTCAGAAATTCAACAATACAAATCCAAAGATGAACAGAGGTCGAGGTGAGACATGGAGGGGGAAAAAACGCAAGATTTAAGAAATGAAAAGCAATTAGGGCAAATCCATGCGGACGGAGCTGGGAATTAAATATCTGCTTCTTTTTTACGTCTCGGAAAGCTTTCTGTTCCCATCAGGAAAACAGAATTCCTTGACTCCCGAGGGTGGGGTGAGGGATCGCCAGTGGTTGGGCCCAGTTTGGCAGTAAACAATGCTACCATTCGGCCGAACCAGTAGTAAAAGAAACCAGCTACCAGTTTGGATGAACCAGTATTTCTTTTTTCCCCCCTCGTCTCCTTATGATCAGCTGTTCCGACGATCAGCTGTTCCAGGATGCCCCTCGCTGTCTTACAGCTTTGCCCAGGAGGCTTCCCTGAGGCCCAGGAGGCAAAAGGGGGGCACATGGGAGGGGACTGTTTGCTGCGACCCCCCACCCCTCCAGCTCCGTTTTTGGCCTCCTGGGCCTCAGGAAAGCCTCTCAGGAGCAAGCAAAAAAAAAAAAAAAGCCACGCCCACCCAGTCACACGGCCCATCTAGCCATGACCACAGAACCGGTAGTATAAATATTTGCATCCCATCCCTGCGGGTGGTGTACCATTTCTGGATCGATGTACTTCAAATCCTGATGTTTGCCATCAACGGTGTGGAAGAGGTAACCCTGCAGAGGCACGACAAAAAAATTGTTGCTAGGAGGGAGACAACAACACACACACAAACATGCGCACACACAAACACACACACTGCCTGGCACAGGCTGCGAAGAGGAGCCTGTTATCAAACTGGGAGAAAGGAGGAATTATGGCTTCCGGTTTGGGTTTCTTCAGCGACAGACCGAAATCCGCGATCATGCGCGGTTTTGATCTGTGCTTGCCGCTGGAGCGCCCCAATCCTTTGGATTCGGGGCTGAAGCCACCCGTAGAGGTGGTGAAAAGGGGGGAGATTGATAGCCGAGTGGAGGGGAGCCGCATCTCTCCTCCTTGGCTGGTCTAAACTCCCTTTCCTGAAGGCGGTTGCAGCGGTGGTCAGAAATGGCCACCTCAAAGAAGAACCCAACTGGATAAGATTGTGCAGGAGGAAGACAAAGAGGAAAGCAGGACAGACTGGGCTAAACAACAGAGAACATCTAAGCAAGGTACCCTGAATCTAAAAGTACTTAGAGGGATACTTCTGAAAGAAGACCTTTTAAGCGGCAAAGGAGGTTAAAAAGACTTTTTTTTAACCCTTTATTTTGACAATTACAAATGATATGGAAAGAAATCTATATTAATTTACTTTGACACTAATAGGCAACTTTAAGCTGAAATTTAAGTGTCAAAAGGAGAATAAAGATTTTTTCTTTGGTCATTTTAAAGCCCTAAAAAGGAGGAGAGTGGAGGCAAAAGGGTGGAACTTGGAATAATGGAAAAATGGAGTGCCACCAGGAAATATAAAGAGGATTAACAGCAAAACTTTGAAAAGACTCCCGAAGATACATTGTAACTGAAACCTTATTAAAAGATACAGTAACCCACGGAAAAGAAAAGTAAAGGAAAGAAACAAGAAGGAACAGTCTGGGATCATTTGGTGATTTAAAAAAAAGTTTTTGGCATTGGTTTTTTTTTTCTTTTTCTGTTTTTACTTAAAGTAAATCGGGTGGTTGTTCAAAAGTGCTTAAAATGCCATCACTCCTGGAGGAATTGAAGATGAGTCTTAAAAAACAGAAAGAAGATGCAGAAAGGGGAGGAAGATCCTTTGGCTTCGTATTTGAATTTCCTGAAATGGAGATCCTGAACTATGAAAAGCAAAAGGAAAAGCTTCAAGAGCAAGAAGAAGGTCAGGACAAAGAAGAAGCCATTTTCAATGATCAAATAATGCAAAATGTGGTCATAAGGGGGAAAAGGGGGAAAGGAGTTAAAAGTTTGAGATTAAAGGGAACAGCCAAAAAGAAAAATAGTCTGAAAAGGAAGTATAACAGCAAGGAGAAGCAGAAAAGAAAACCACAGAAGGGAAAATTAGAGAGAGAAGAGTATATAAAAAAGGGATGAGAAAAAAGGGGAGAAGATAGAAAGGGAAAGAACTCATGAGGGACAAAAGTAGGAAATAAAGAAAAAGGAGAAACGTACTAGGATTAAAGGTATTTGCTCAGCTAGAAAACACAGACAATGGCGAAATTAAGTTAAAAATGATGATTCTGCAAAGGTACAAAAGATAGTTTTGTGACAGTAGAATACTGTAATGAGTTAGAAATGAAATAAGTAAATAATCCATGAGATAAAACTGTATTGTTACATAATGGTATGTTTATTTATAATTAATGCAATAATAAAGAGAGGGAAACATTGTAATTGTTTCTGAAGATGGATAAAATATTGAAAAGAAATGTGAAAGATTTAAAAGGAAATTTATACCAATTACTAGAATGAATTTGAATAACTATTTTGTTCGTGTGTGTGTGTGTGTGTGTGTGTGTGTGTGTGTACTTACATGTATGGTATTCAGCTTTGTTCGGGTATTTTCCCACATCATTGTAGTTGTGCTTTTAAAGTTGTAGCAACGTTTCAGCAGAATCTCATCTGCCATCATCAGGCTTCCGTACGAACACAATATAGAAGCCTGATGATGTTGGCAGATGAGATTCTGCTGGCTGCTACAACTTTAAAAGCACAACTACAATGATGTGGGAAAATACCCAACAAAGCTGAATACCATATGTGTGTGTGTGTGTGTGTGTGTGTGTGTGTGTGTGTCATGAAAACTTCTGCAAAGGTACAAAAGATAGTTTTGCAAAACATAGCAAAAACTATATATGCACTCACAAACAAAAAAATCTCCACACCACAAGCCAGGCAAACACCTGGGCACAAACAGATCCCCCCTGATACCTCCAGCTCAAACACACCCCAACCAGGCACCCAGATGAAACCCAGCTTCCTAACTAATGATAGCCGTCCATTTACCCGAAGCCAAGCTGCACTAAAGGCCTCCATTAAAGCAACACAATGCTGCCAGCCAATCAAGATACAAAAAGAGCCAAAAAACAGACAGAAGATATTAGAGACACCAATCAAGCAGAACACAGCAAACTCCGAGACCAATAAACACAGACCAAGACTCCCAACCAATCAGGATGAAGAAAAACCATTCTGGCACAGCAATAGGCTGCCCCAAATTCAAATCTGAAACTACTGTAAAAGTCTGACTCACAGACGGACACAATACAGAAGCCTGATGATGGCAGATGAGATTCTGCTGAAACGTTGCTACAACTTTAAAAGAACTACAATGACGTGGGAAAATACCGAACCAAGCCGAACACCATACATGTAAGTACCGAAAACTTAAGAAAACATATATATATATATATATATATATATATATATATATATATATATATATATATATATATATATATATATATATATATATATATATATATAGTTTTGCTGTTTTTAGAATTTTTCTTTTGACATTTTTAAGGGGAGCAGAGTCTGAATGATGAGATTAACGTGATATAAAATAGATATTAGAAATTTGAATGTATAATTTTAGAATGCACAAATTTAATGTTTAATGAAATTTCATATTATAATAACAATAAGACTTAAAGGTGTTGCACTCCGATTGGCAATTATAAAGGGAATTTTGCTTTTTAAGAATGTTGGAAGAGAACATAATGAAATTGTAAACAAGACAGACGAAAGTATAAGTATAATGAACAAAAAGATAGAAACTTAGGTAAAAGAAATACAATTGAATAAGAAGAAAATGAGATAACCATAAAAGAAAATTAAGAGAAGTAAAGGGAGAAATAGTGAGAAGTTGGAAAAAGAGTAATAAGATATGAAGTTGAATACATAAGATGAATATGCATATGAAATTGTGTCTGTATGGAAATGTGATAACCTGGAACCATGCTGTACTCAAATAAGATGTTTTATTTGTTTTGTTAAAACTCAATAAAACTTTATTTTAAAAAAAAAGGAGGAAGGAGGAATTACCTTGGAAAAGTCTCCAATCAGGTCTCTCTGGTCCCGATCCAACACGTTGCCAATCTCCAAAGAGGAAGAGCAGGAGGGACTCTGACATAGAAGTAAAAATAAGAATCATAATTAAGATAAATAAAAATAAATAATAAACTAAATAATAAATAAAGAATAAAGACTAAGTAATAAGAAGTAATAAAAATAACCTGGTTGATACCTAGGCTGCTGGCAGCGTCCCGTATCAACCATCAATGCCAGTCAATAATATTTGTGGTACATTTTTAAAATCCTCCTCTTCCTACCTACCTTCCTTCCTTAATCTATGTAATCTATCTAAATATCTATCTCCCTATCTATCATCCATCCATCCATTCAGCATTTATATTATCTGTCTGTCTGTCTATCTAGACATCTATCTAAATATGTCTATCTAAATATCTACCTGTCTGTGTCTATCTTCCTATCTATCTTCCTGCCTGCCTGCCTAGGGACCTACAAGACCCTGGCAAAAATACAGATTTGAAAGGGACCTCGGACTATCATGCCCCCCTCAGTCCTTCCCTTTGAGAAACGGGACACTCCCAATTTCTGCAAGTGTCTTTCGTATCTTTTAACCCAACCCAAGCCCCCTTAGTCATATTTGCGGCTCTCTTTGCCCCCTCCAAAAAAAACAGACATTCCTACAAAGGCTTCGGAGATACGACGAAAGGGGCAGCTTCACCAGAGCGGCTGTCCATCCATCCATCATCGGCTACCAACCATGGCTTCTTCAGCAACTCCCAGGTGGCTGCTTCTCCGCCGTTTGCCAACAGCCTGGACGCCCCCTTCGACGACGGGCTTCTCCATTCTTTTCGCCGGGGCAGCAAGCGTCTTGGCCAGGTTGCGAGTTGCGTCGCTCAGTTTATGCTGCTGGCTCTGGGTGCAAGGCAAAGCGGGCGGGGGGATGGACGAAGGGAGGTAGTTCTTGACAAGTGAGCAGAAGGAATGCTGCTGGCTTATTTATGCCCTGGAAGGGATGATGGATGCTATCCAAGACAGGGGCCATCGGTAAAGAGGCCTCTGGCAAGGCAGCAGCCCAAAATTCAAGAGGGGGAGAAGAGGAAAGCCCACCTTTGGCAAACCCTCAGGATCTTGCCTCTACCCTCAGTTGTGGATATCAAAACACACACACAAACACACAGAGAGAGACAGAGAGAGAGAGAACAGAAAAGCCAAAGGGGAGATCTGATGGTGGATATCAACACATCACCAAAAGAGGAGATTTGATTGTGGATACGTAAACACACACACAGACACACACAGACACTAAATGGGAGATCTGATGGTGGATATCAACACCGGTGTGCACATGCGTCACCTCTCCTGCAGGAACTGCATTGGTGGCTGATTTGCTTCGGGTGCAATTCAAGGTGTAGAGCCCTTCGTGGCCTGGGACCGTCTCTTGCCGGTCACATCTACCCAGCCCACGGGGGAGGCACGGAACGTTGCGAGCCCCACCCCCAAGGGAGATACACCTGGTGGGACCCCAAAGAAGGGCCTTCTCCGTGGTGGTTCCCTGCCTCTGGAACGTCATTCCCGCAGAAGTTAGGACAGCCCCCACCCTGATTCTCTTCCGGAAGGCCCTGGAGACCTGGTTCCGTCAGAAGGCCTGGGAACCCAGAGCGGGATTGGAGCCCATCCAATGGCTCCTGTGATCTGCTGCCGCTGATTTTACTACATTAATTTATTTGATTTTAGGAGTTTCATTGCTTTAAATTGTGGTTTTCTATGTTGTAAGCCTGCCCTGAGTCACCATGGCGAATAGGCGGTAATACAAATCTAATAAATAAATAAAATCAACACACATACACACAAAAAGGGGGAGGTCCAGAGAAAAGAGGGGCTGACAAAGCTTGAACCTTGCAAAGGAACACAACAGGGCAAGGACACCTCACATGCTGCGCCCCACAGAAAACTTGGGGGTGGGTTGTCCCCCTTCAAAATTCTGCTCCTGATTGGAGTAGTGATGTCTCTTCTATTGGCATTAGAGCCTCCTCTTCCTTGCCCCGGCAGAGCAGAAGGAGAAAGCTGGAAGAGACCTGGGAGTCCAACCCCAGCTCGAGCAGGAGAACCCCCGACAGAATCATAGAATCACAGAGTTGGAAGGGACCTTGGAGGTCATCTAGTCCAACCCCCTGCTCCACAGCAGGAGACCCTGCAAGAATGACACCATCATAAGGGACCCTGGAGGACATCTACTCCAACCCCTGCTCAATGAGCAGAGCCTTAAGACAAATACCCTGAAATCTGAAGGGAGGGAGAGAAAAAAAAAGGGGGGGTTGCTTTAAAGCAAGCTTCCAAATCCAACCCTCAAGTTACAAAACTCCAAAGTTACCAGCAGGTCCTCGCTCATCGTGACCACCAGAGGAGCGGTCCAAAGGCACGACATGTCAGACGGCATCTCGGTGTCATTCTGGAAACAAAAGCGGGTGGGTGGGTGGGTGGGGTGGGGGACAAAACACCAGGAATGATGAAAATTTATTATTATGAAGCTCCTGGGTTTTTCTTTTTCTTGCTGGGAATGGCGAAGATTTGCAGGTTGGTTCAAAAAAAAAAAAAAATCCCAGAAATGGCTTCAGGATTGCAGTTCTATATAGGTAGTACTTGGTTTACGACGACCACGGAGCCCAAAATTGAGGTTGCTAAGGGAGACGGTTCTCAAGTATGCCCCATTTCATCAGCTTTCTTGCCACCTTTGTTAAGGGAATCCAACAACTATGACAAAGTTTTTTTAAGACTCCAGAATTTTTCCTCTGGAATTCCAGGTAAAGAATAGAATAGAATAGAATAGAATAGAATAGAATAGAATAGAATAGAATAGAATAGAATAGAATAGAATAGAATAGAATAGAATAGAAGGAAAGGAAGGAAGGAAGGAAGGAAGGAAGGAAGGAAGGAAGGAAGGGAAGGGAAGGAAAATATCAATAGCACTTAGACTTACATACCGCTTCACAGGGTGCTTTTACAGCCCTCTCTAAGCGGTTTTACATAGTCGGCCTCTTGCCCCCAACAATCTGGGTCCTCATTTGACCCACCTCGGAAGGACGGAAGGCTGAGTCAACCTTGAGCCTGGTGGGATTCGATCTGCCAAGTTGCAGGCAGCCGACAGTCAGCAGAAATAGCCTGCGGTACTGCACCCTAACCACTATGCCACCAAGGCTTCCTATAATGAATAGGAGTGAATAGAATATAAAATATAGAGTAGGATAAGGAATAGAATAGAATATGGAAGGGACCTTGGAGGTCTTCTAGTCCATCCCCCTCTTTCTTTTATATATGTGCGTATACACACACACAGAGAGAGAAATATAAAACGAAAGACCAGGGAGATGGACTAGAAGACCTCCGAGGTCCTTTGGGAGAAGCTAGCCGTATTGTACTTACACCAGCATCAAAACCAGCTAAACTCTACCAAGAACTAAACTACAACATCACACTTACAGTGCTATCAGGCCCATCCATCATCTCTAAAAAGCCGTCGTCGTTATGTGTATCAGCGATTTGTTGGGACAGCCGGCATGGGAACGCAGGGATCTCCGCTCTGGGATGGTTTTCACCATTGTGACCTCCGGAGAACTAAAGCAAAGGATATTTTCATGGAGAAATAGTCACATTTTGGTTTTTTTTAAAGAGACATTTAATTGAAATTTAAGCAGGTAGTCCCAGACGTACAACCAAACCTGGGCCCCAAATTGATGCTGCCAAGTGAGATAGGTGTTCGGTGAAATTTTTTGCCCTGTTTTACAAGCTTCCTTGTCACCGTCGTTAAGTGAATCGCCGCAGTGGTTGGATGGTAAGGTCAATCGGGCTTCCCCATCGGAACACTGCTCATTGGAAGGTCGCAAAAAGGGGATCTACTGACCCCGGGAGGCTGCAACCGTCATAAATACGAGTCAGTGGCCGAGAGTCTGAATTTTGATCCCGTGATGACGGGGACTCTGCAATGGTCATAAGTGTGAGAGACGGTCATAATTCACATTTTTTTTTGGTATGTATGTCTGTATATCTATGAGTGTGTTTGTGTGTGTCGATTGTGGTTGTGTGTGGAAATGTATCTGATTATCTATCTGTGTGTGTAGGTTGTGCATATGCAGGGGACGGGCTGATACTGGTTCACCCCGGTTTGGGTGAAACGGTAGGTAATTTAATGGCCCGTTCAGTGAACCAGCAAATCCCACCCCTGGCTGGCCCCGCCCCTCCCAGGAGTCCCCACGGGGCCCGTTTGCATTCCCAGGGAAGTGCAGGGATCACTCGGAGGTTCAGCGAGGGTGAAAAACAGGCCACCCAGAGGCTCCAGAATGCCGGAAAACAGGCCCATTTCCAGCCTCCAGAGCCCGGGGAGGCCGATTTTGCCCTCCCGGAGGCTCAAGGAAAACCTCTGGACTCCAGGGAGAGCGAACCCCCGCCCCCCGCCCGGGTGAAGGAGGCCGACAAGGCCACACCCACCACGGCCATGCCCACCCAGCAGAGAACCAGTTTTTTGAAGCCCACCCGTGTATATTTAGTTTACTTTGTCACTGCACCTCGTACAACAAAATCAAACACCATCTTCAGTGGACATCATGACCACGAAAATAAACACAAACACACATCCCTCACACTCCACACATAGAATTGGAAACCCCTGATATTGCATTAATATTGCACTATACAGCAGAATTCAAAAGAGCTCCTGCCCTGGGATAGAAGCTGTTTTTCAGCCTACTTGTCCTTGTTTTTATTGTTCTGTACCGTCTGCCAGATGGTAATAGTTCAAAAAAAGGGGGTTCCAAGGATGAGATGGATCTTTGAGGATGTTTTGAACTTCCTTAAGGCAGTGGGAGCTATAAAGCTCTTCCAAAGAGGGGAGAAGGCAACCCATGATCTTCTGGGCAATGACATTAACCCTCTGGAGTGGCTGTCCTATCTGCCACGGTGCAATTGGCAAACCAGACACAGGTGCAGTGTGAGTGTGGAGGTGTGTGTTCATGTGTGTGTGTAGATTGTGCAGATGTCTGTATATAAGTGTGTGTCAGTGGTGGGATTCAATTTTTTTTTACTATCGGTTCTGCGGGCGTGGCTTGGTGGGTGTGGCAGGGGAAGGATACTGTAAAATCTCCAGTCAGAGGTGGGATTTGCCGTTTCTCCAAACTACTCACAATGTCCGCTACCGGTTCTCCAGAACCGGTCAGAACCTGCTGAAGACCCACCTCTGGTGTGTGTGTGTTTATATATGTGGATATGTGTATACATGAGTGTGTATGTATGTATATGTGTATGTAGATTGTTTAAGTCTATGTGTGTATTTGGGTGCATGAAAGTGTGTGTGTGTGTGTGTGTGTGTGTGTGTAATTGTGTGTGCAGATTGTATACAGGTGCGCATGTGTACGAACCGGCTGCCAAGCATTGCATTTTGCATCCCATGGTTGTGGGGCTGCTACAAAGGTCATTAAGTGGGAAAATGGGCCCTAAGTCCCCCTTTTTCCCCCGTTCCCGGTGTAACTTTGAACGGGCACTAAACGAATGGCTGTAAGTCGAGAACAACCCCTAGTTACCTATCTCCACTACCCACCACTGTCCCTTTCTTTCTGGGACAGCCCGCCGGAGGTTCTCTCAATCAATACCGTAAGTGCTGTGTTCAAGTCCTGCTCCGCTTCCAAAGGGTCTTTTTCATCGTCCGGAGAAGAAAAGTGCAAAGAGCCACGAGAGGCAGGGCGGGTTGGTTTCTTGAACTCAAAGTGCTCCTTGGGAGGTTAAAAAAAAAGGTGGGGGGACGACAACAAAGCACCCATGTTTTTGTTTTTTTAAATGATCCACAGACAAAGGAATTTTTCTATTTATCTTCACAGAGTGTGGATGGCGAAGTAAAATAAAATAGTCCAAGTTAGGAGAGAGAAGATGGTTTCATGAGTGCCCGGCATTTGGCAGATTTGAACACTGGGCCCTATCTCACAAAATGAAAGTCAAGGGTGGGTGGGTGGGTGGAAATAAGGAATGGAATGGAATATGGAATAGAATATAAATAAAACAGAATATTAATGGAATAGAATAGTAAATATAGAATAGTAAATGGAATAGAATGGAATATTAATAGAATAGAATATTTTAAAAATACATGAATGGAATAGAATACTAATGGAATAGAATAGTAAATATAGAATTAAAATTAGAATTAAATAAAATAGAACAGAAAAGAATGAATAGAATAGAATGGAATATGGAATCGAATCGAATAGAATATTAATGGAATATTAATGGAATGGAATGGAATAGAATAGTAAATACAGAATTAGAATTAGAATAGAACACAACAGAATGGAATATGGAATAGAATATTAATAGAAAAAATATTGAGTGGAATGGAATATTAATAGAATATTAATGGAATAGAATATTAATGAAATGGAATAGTAAATATAGAATAGAATATAGAATGGAATGGAATAGCTTTATTGTCCCTTTGAATGTGCAGTAATTGGCATACATTAAAAATGAAATTTCGTTGCATACAGTCTAATTTTAGACTACATAAACATGACTAGATCAATACCAAATTATGTATATACCCACATGACACAGGGAAACAACCCCGTCTAGTTTGGGTGCATATATGTACATATATAAGTACAAGGTTCTAACATTTGGGCAAGAAAAACAAAAACAAACGAATGAGCAGGGATGGGATAGCTGGCACCTGGCTCAAAAGGAGGAACTGGGAGAGGGATTTTGGAGTCCGGGCAACAATCACCGTGTGTTGCAGCAGCCAAAAAAGGCTAACACAATCCTAGGCTGCATTAACAGAGGGACGGATTCAGGATCATGTGAAGTGTTGGGAGCGCTTTATAATATCTTGGCAAGACCAAACTTGGAAAATTATATCCAGTTTGCTTGCCATAAACCTCCAAGATGTTGAGACTCTGGAAAGAGCGCAGAGGAGGGCAACAAAAGAGGATTAGGGGGCTGGAGGCTAAAGCATACGAAGAACGGTTACAGGAATTGGGTAGGTCTACTTTAATAGAAAGGAGGACTTTTAGGGGGGACAGGATAGCAGTCTTCCAATATTTAAAGGGCTTCCCCAAAGAAGAGGGGGTCAAGCCATTCTCCAAAGCACCTGAAGGCAGGAGAAGCAGCAACAGACAGAAACTAATGATGGAGAGAAGCCGCCTGGAACTAAAGAGAAATTTCCTGACAGTGAGAACAATTAACCAGCGGAACAGCTTGGCTCCAGAAATTGTGGATGCTTCCTCATTGGAGGTCTTTTTTAAAGGAAGAGAGTAGACAACCATTGGTCTGAAATGGTAGAGGGTTTCCTGCCTGGGCAGGGGGTTGGGCTACAAGACCTCCCAAGTCCTTTTGCAACTCTACCCTCAAGATGTTTCTGAACTACCCTGTTTCTCTGAAACTAAAGTCCCAGCTTGATTTTCACACATGCGCCCAATATAAGCCCTAATTAAGATCCCGCCCACTCCGGAGTGGATGGGTAAAAATTAAGCTAGGGTGGGGATGGGGGAGGTGCTGCCCTACTGCTTACCTTTGGACAGGTGTAGCCAGGCCTGGCACACCCCAACACCTGCCTGGCCGGCCCATTTCTTCTGCAGCCGGCAAGGCTGGCCAGGCTTTCCTGAAGGCCTCTGCAGTAGCTGAGAACAAAGCTCTGGATAGATCTGGAGCTCAGGAAAGCCTTGCCGGCCGCAGAAGTAGTAGTTCCTGAAGGCCTCTGATAGAGAAGAAGGAGGCCAGGGGCGAAGCACACAAGTGAGGTTAGTCAGTGGTTGACGTCCCCCGAAAATAAAACCTGGTGCCTTTTTTTTGGTGGCAAAACATATATAAGACAGAGTCTTATTTTTGGGAAAACACGGTATAAAGTCCAACATGCCAAATTTGAACAAAGCAAAACTAGCCAGGTTGGGTTTTCAGAAGAGATCTCGGCTAAATCCCACCAAGACAAAAAACAAACAAACCCTGAATTAAAAACCTTTGGAGGCAATCTTATATCAGAACACCTGATGCTGAATACATGGCTGTCTCTTTCTGTGCAGGAATAGCTGAAAAAACCCAACTCACGTTCTCTTTGTTTTCCTCGGGTGCAAGGGCTTGGAAAACGTCCCAATCTGGGCTAGCCGAGTGGTTCCTCTTCAGTGCGGGGCTGCAACCCAGAAGGCCGTGCTAACAACAACAACAACAATAATAATTAATAATAATGTATTCTACAAAAAAACCACCCTACTTGGAACAACTTATACCCTCCAATGCTACCTTAACAGTTCCTAGGTCTTTGGTTAGGACCCGAGCTGTTGAGCTACCAACCAGCCCCAAAGGCTGCGAATCTCACCAAAGATTAACCACAACAACAATAATAAAAATAGAACGACTATGGCAAAGACAAGCAAGGGTACTACCAATAGTCATAGGCGCCTTGGGTGCAGTCCCAAAATAACTGGAGCACCACTTAGACATCGTCATTGGCATTGACAAATTTGCCATCGGTCAATTGCAGAAGGCAGCTCGACTTGGAACAGCTTCCATCCTGCGGCAATATCTGTAACACCATCAAACATCCAGATCTACCTATCTCAGGTCCTTGGGAAGGACTTGATAGGGAGACAAAAATACCAAACCCCAGTCTGAACATCTGGCTGACTGTGCGATGAATAACAATAATAATTTTAAAAAAAGATGGAGAAAAGCAATCCCAGAGTCATGCAGGGGAAGCTTAGTTTTTAAACACATACACACAAATGAGAAAATAAAAATTAAATTGAATGCATTGTGTATGATGAGGCAATGAGATTCATAGGACGTGGGTAACCCTGACTTGAAGCGACAGAGGTGGGATTTCAGACCGATCAGATATTAAATGTTTGAAATTAAAACAGTAGATTGCATATCTGAAATGGGGCGGGCTCTCCTGCCTGAGCAAGGGGGTTGGACTAAATGACCTCCAAAGTCCCTTTCATCTCTGTTATTAGGAAGAGGAGGAGAGGGGAGAATGCTTTCCTGCCTGAGCAGGGAGACTAAATGACCTCCAAGGTCCCTTTCATTTCTGTGATGAGAAGGACGAGGAGGGTCTCCTGCATGAGCAGGGGGTTGGACTAGATGAACTGCAAGGTCCCTTTCATCTGTTATTCGGAGAAGGGTCTCCTGCCTGAGTAGGGGTTAAACTAGATGACCTCCAAGGTCCCTTCCAACTTTTGTTATTGTCAACCAATTTACCACATTTCAGGAACTCTCCCTGCCCCTCCCCCACTATGCAAAAAAAAACAAACTCAACAACAACCCTTTGGTGCTCAAATTTTAAGCATTCTAGAACTGCTGAGAGGCAGATAAAAGGGATTTTCCTAAGCCTTTACCTCCAAGACCTGTAATCTCACCCAAGTCTGGAGTTAATTCAAAACTACATTTAGCACGTAAAAATAATAGATAAAGCAGATACAGAATACAATTTCACATGGAATAGGTTTTATCAACGGTTAGAAACAGGAGGGAGAAGTTGGAAGGCGAAAGAATCGGCTGAGGGGGTCCTGGAAAGAGACACTGTTTGTATTATTGACGGGGGAATGCAAGTATTAGAACAATAAGAGGAGTTGACATGTTATATGACGGTCAGAAATTTTTGTACAACAATTATGTATGTGAACATTTGCATATATGTAATTGTGGCTTTTTACTCGTTTTATGACCATTGGAATGCCATGGCCAATTACATGGTATTCAATATATTAATATGTCAATAATAAAAATATATTTTTTGGGGGGGAAAACCCCACATTTAGAAAAGAGAGAAATAGCACCAACACAAGAGACCTGTGGTTCCTCAGCCAAACTTACCGGGAGGGAGTACATCCTTCTCATGGGCAGGCGAAAGCTGCAAAAGGAGAAAGGACATGACCTTGAAATAAAAGCCCCATTGCCAACATCAAAAGTTTTTAAGAAAGGGGGGGAGGGCGTGTTAACAGTTCTTAATCTTTCACCGCACTAATCCAATCCCATCCTAGAGCCGGAAAAGGCTAGCAGGTATGTGGGAAACCTTTACCTTAATCCTTTACCTTAATCCAATCAGCCAAACAACGCTAAGCTCTCCCAAACCAGGCAGGGGGACATCATTACACCTTCACCTGACCCTCGGTTATTTGTCCTGATAAACAGGCAAAGCACTTTCTGTTCCAGGCTGATAAAAAGTTCACTTCGTAAAGCCTTCAATCTAATCCCTCCCTCCATATCTATCAAGGAATTATCTATCTACCCATCCACATCTCTCTTAAGGTAAAAAAAAAAGTTCCCCTCCGGCTCTAGGGGGCTGGTGCTGATCTTTGTTACAAAGCTGAAGAGCCAGTGCTGTCCGGAGAGGAGGTCTCCATTGGCTTTTCTGTTTCTTGCCTGAGCAGGGAGTTGGGATAGATGACCTCCAAGGTCCCTCCCAACTCTGTCATTCTGTTAATTCTCACCCCGCCCCCCATACCCTTTATTGTGGGAAAAGAGCAGGAGGAAAGCCTAGCAGGGCGGGGGGGAATATCAGTAACAGAAAATTCCCTTTTAAAAAAGAAACTCATTGGACCGCTCTGAAGAATTGGCTATCCGCCCTAGGCTACTTAAGCCTCCCAGCTTTGTATTGTAAGCAGATTTCCTGCTTAACAAAGGGCTCTTCAGCCTCCCTCTTTCCTGCTGACCTCCCAGGTCCTTTGAAACTAATACTTTGCCACATTAGCATCTTTATCACCTACCTTTCTTCAAGGTCGGTCATGCCAAGCAGGCCAGGGGAATCCATGCAGCAGCCTTTGCAGGGGATTTAAAAAATAAAATAGATCAATAAAATTATGTTGCTTGCCTATTGCAAATAGAGAAAAGAATAAATCAATTTTATTTTATTTATTAGGATAAATGCACAATAAATTGTTTATGCAGAATAAATTAACCACATTCTTGATATGCTTCTTGCATATTACAACTGTTGGAGGAAAGCAGAATCAATTCACAGAACTGGTAAGTATGCCAGATTAGTGCTGTGTCAGGAACACAGAGAAAAATCAGAAAGCCCCCTTTTTAAAAAAAAACTTAAAAGGCTACAATTTGAGTATATGGCGCTAGGAAAGAAGATAACTTTCCTCATTACATTTTAGCTGAGGAACACATGCTTCTTCATGAATGTACTTTTTCTTTTTATGTACATTGAGAGCATGTGCAACAAAGACAAATTCCTTGTGGGTCCAATCACACTTGCCCAATAAAGAATTCTATTCTAAGATCAAATTTGATGGTGAGGTTTGAGCTCCATTCATAATTCTAATGAATAGAAATGATTTTTTTCTTAAAAACAAAAACAAAATGAGATTGGCCATATTAAAAATTAGAATAGATAAAAAAATTTAGAAATAGGGGGAATGTTGTTATACATATTTTATTTTAACACGTCTAAAGTGAATATTAGAGGTTAAGAGCAGAGTTTGAAAAAGGATGTTATTAGGTATCCTCAAAAATAATGCTATTACTATTAGAAGAATGTAGCAAATATTGAATAATTGAAAAACGAAGGATTATGTGCTGATAGTTATGCATAACATTAAACCATGTAAGTCGGATTAATCTAGTAATGCTTATCGTATCAATATTGCTTTTGCATCAAAATGAAAGACACTCAGACACCACACTGTCCATGAAATTATATTGATGTTTGTTAAAAAAAAAACTTTATACAAAAAATAATAATTCTAGTGTCAGACCAGTTAAAACTCCTAAATACAAATGGCTCCTTGGCTCCAATTGTTGGCAGAAAGGTCCAGGGAGCATTTCAGGAGAATCTATCCAGTCAGGATAAGATGAAGCTCAGGGATTTCAACCACCATCATCCACAGCCAGAGGCTGGCAAACTCTCTCGCAAACCTGAATCCGTAGAATCTGAAGAGGACGTCCTCTTCATAGGGGCGTTCTTGGCTTTCAAACTCTGCACACAGGATTCGGTTGAGCTGCAAAAGATGCAAAGAAGGGGCTGTGAGCTTTTGCCTTGTAATAAATAAAGTAAATCAGAATGAAATAAATTCAATTAAAGAAGAATTAAATAGAGCTGGGGGTGGGGAGATGCTCCTACAGAAAAAGCTACAACCATGTTTGTGCGCAGAGAAGGTCTAACCACTGGGCAAGGTTTTGTTAACGTTTTTATACACACACACACACACGTATATGTGTGCATACACACATATATAAACCCACACCTGCATATACATACACACAAATATGTATATACTCGGACATATACACACACGCATATATGCATATACACTCATATGTACACATACACACATTTCCACAATCTACACACATTCAAATATACACACATCCACAACCTATGCAGACATTTATCCACACACACATTCATCCATACAAATACACACGCACACACACATTATGTACAATGCTCATATATATAGACATCCAGGATACATAATCTGCACATATACACACATCTCCAACCTGCACGCATTCATACATATCCACAACCAACACACATACACATTTATATACACATACCCACAATCTACATTCATCAACACAAATATACATACACACACACATCCACAATCTATATACAAACATGCTCATATATACACATATGCACACATATACTTATATAGACATGCAGATACACAGTCTGCATATACACATATCCTCGACCTACATTCACACATACAGAAGCAACAGATACATAGGCCAGTCCCGCCGGCGGTTGGGGATGAGGGAACGCGAACACCTCCCCCGCAACATACACACACAATGGAAGACGGTTCAAGGCTTCCAACGATCTCCTCGGGCTCAGAATCGTGCCGGGCTCCCCTCAGTCGGCTTACCCAGCAGTGTCGAGGCTTTTCCGGCGGGTGAGGGGACCCTCGGCCTCCCCGAGGAGCAAACGGCGGCGGTGCGAGTGATGGCGGATGGCGGCGGGCTCCATGAGGTAAACGTCCCTCTCCGGCCACCGTCGAGCAAACCAAACTTGAATGAGACGAAGACCCCCCGGGCAACCCCTTCCTTACCGCCTCTCGCCGGGCCCCGCCCACCAACCGAGCACATCCTCCTCCCGCCAAAGGGGCGCCCGCCAATGGGCAAACGGCCCGCTTCCCACGCTCGGCGAGGACGCCGACCAATCAGCGGGAAGGCCTCGAGGCGAGAGAGAGAGGGGGGGGGCTCTTCCTGTTTGCACGAAACTCCAGGGAGGACCATGGGGGGGGCGGAGGAGGACAAAGAGGAAGAAGTGTTCTGTCCAGCCAATAGGGATAGGCAAATTGAGAAGAACGCCTCCTATTTACAAAACCAGAGGGAGAAGCTAAGGAAGGGGAAAGTCCCGTTGCGGGGAGCCAATGGGAAGAAGGGGAGCTACGCCTCCCCGTTGTCTATAGAGATAGACAAATGAGAGGGGCTCCTCTTGTGAATCAGCTTAGAGGGAGGAGCTAGGGAAGGCCCGTGGAGGGGAGCCAATGGGAGAGGCGGGGATACACCCACCGATGATATAGAGATAAGCCAGTGAGATGGGCTCATCCTGGGAACGAGATTAGAGGGAGGAGATAGGAAAGCCCTTTGCGGCAGGCAACGTGAGATGCAAGGCCACGCCCTACCCCGAGATTATAGATAGGTAAAATTAGAGGAGCGCGCGCACGCTGCTCTTCCCGGTACAATTTAAATTAAAGGAATCTATATAAGCCTGAAATTTTGCACGTTGCTTTGAGTTATTATTCATATAAGCAAACACAGAGACAGATAGTCCTCGACTTCTGATCGCAAGGGAGCACCCAATTTCTGATCCTTTAGGGGAGTTTGCCCCATTTTACGACCATCATTAAGGGAATCGCTACTGTTGTTAATCAAATGGTCGTTAAGTGAATCTGGCTCACTCATTGACTTTGCTCATCAGAAGATCTCAAAAGGGATCTGGGACCATTGTAAATACGAGTCACTTGGCCAACTGTCTGAATTTTGATCTCATGATCGCAGGGTTGGTCGTTAAGTGTGAATGGTCTTAAGTTACCTTCCGGTGTCTGTTACAACTTGGAATGGTCATAAGCAGGCTGCCGCTACATCGAGGACTACCTATAACACACTCATTAAGCAAATCTGGCTTCCCCAGACTCATTTGATCCAGAAGGTCACAAAAAATACAAGCTAGTTGCCAAAGCGTCTGGATTGGGTCACGTGACCACGGGGCGGGGATAGTCCAATGGTCGTTAAGTGTGAACTATGGTCCATGGTACGGTCACTAAATGAATCATTGCAAGTCAAGGATCCTGGCCAGGCCAATCAGCGTAGAAGGGTCTCTGGGAGATATGGGTGGGGGGGCTTCATTTGAACCTTCTGAAATTTTGAACTTGGATTTTTTGGCGGGAAACAATTGAACATTTCTATTTTGAAATTCTTTCCATTTTTTTTTGAAAAAAAATCAAACTTTTAAAAAATGAACAATAAAATTTTTAATTGGTATTGTTTTAATTGGTACGTTTTAAAGTGCTTCAAACTCTGGTAACCGGTGTTCATATTTCCTGTCTGTTTAAATTTATTTGTTATTTCATTTATCCAATTTATATTGCCGCCTATTTGCCCATGGCAAATAAATTCCTTGTGCATCCAATCACACTTGGCCAATCACCAATCAAGAATACAGGAGGTCCTCAACTTACGACCTGAAAGGAGCCCCAAAATATCCGTGGATAAGCGAGACATTCATTGAATAAGTTGTGCCTCATTTTATGACCTTTCGGGCCATAGTTCTTTGTATGTGTGTGTGTGTGTGCGTGTAAAAGTGAAATGCCCTCACGCATCATCACAAAATCTCCTGAACCGTAAAGCGTACAAACTTGCACATATGTTACTTTTGGCTTCTAGGTACTAAGAAAGGATTTTTCAAAATGACCATCAGAGCATTAGGATTTCCATTATTATTGTTATTGTTATTATTATTGTTTTGTTTATTATTGTTGTTGTTGTTATGATTAACATGCTCTGATGCTAAGGAGTTCAACTCCCCCTCCCCACCTGAAATCTCTTCCAAATGCAAAACACAAGTAGAAGAGTTTCATAGTACAGAACAGTTGAGCTAAGCCACGCCCAGGCTCCTTGCTGTTTTTTACTAACACAGCAAATAGTGTTTCAGTTTCCAAACAGCCCTCAACTCTCTCACACACTGACAGACGATAGTCAGATAAATACCAATGGATGCTGGTAGGCAGAGGCACGGGCACTGAGCTCGTGTATATATACACACAGTTTCCCCCAAAATACAACCTATTCTGAAAGTCTTAACTTTTACAGGCACACCCAATATAAGCCCTACCCCACCAAAATAAGCCCTAATTAAGATCCTGCCCACTCCAGAATGGATGGGTAAAAATTAAGCTAGGATGGGAGTAAGAGGGGAGGTGGAGCTGCCCTACTCCTTACCTTTGGACAGGTGTAGCCAGGCCTCGCACACCCCTATGCCTGCCTGGCCAGCCCACTTCTTCCGCAGCCAGTAAGGCTGGCAAAGCTTTCCCGAAGGCCTCTGGAGCGGATACCAAAGCTCCGGATCGATCCTATCCGCTACAGAGGCCTTCAGGAAAGCCTTGCCAACCACAGAAGAACTTCTGGAAGGAGGCCGGGGGCGACACGCACAAGTGAGGTTAGTCAATGGATAACATCCCCTGAAAATAAGACCTGTTGCCTTTTTGGGTGGAAAAAGAAAATATAGACAGGGCCTTCTTTTTGGGAAAACACTGTGTATATATGCGCGTGTGTGTGTGAGTGTGTGTAATGTAGCATGTGTGTGCACACGCATATATGTATATGATCATTTGGTTATATATAATTTGAAATTATATGTAAAAATATGAACGATTGATTACGCACAAACACATACACACACACAGAGCATCCTTTGCTTAAAGAGCTGAATGAACGATCAAAGGCGTGTGATACATCAGAAGCTCATGGGAAAAAAAGCATTTCTGGGCCTCACAAGGGTTTATCGCGGCAATAATATTCAGTAGTCGGAACAGCACAGGGGCAACACCGTTCTTCGGAACACACAGGGGAAACAAAGCAATGTTCTCATCATAAAAATAATTAAAACCCAGAGAGAGGGGGGAGGGGGGAGAGAGGGGGAGAGGGAGAGGGGGAGAGAGAGAAAGAGAGAGAGAGAGAAACCTTCCTCCGCACACCGCTGGTTTGCATTTTCAAGTAAACATAAAAATCAGGTTTCTTCCGATCATCGTTTTAGTTAGGACCATCCATTGGGAGGAAATCGAATCATATCCCCTTCGTCCCCCTCCAAAATATCGATCGGTCGGATCTGGGTCTTTCCCGACGTGACAAAGAAATTCACAGATTTCATTTCCGACAAAATGAGCCTCTCTCGATTTTTCGAGAGCCATCTCAAAATTGAAAAGGAAAGAAGCTTGACTCAAGCTCATCCCTCCCATGCTCCAACTGTCTTCTCCAAACGCTGCCGTGGCGAGATTCCGGTCCTCAAACAAGCCCCCTCCCTCTCCATCCTCCCCTTTTTCACCAGATTCATTTGAAGTAGCTTGCACGGGGGGCTTTTTTATTCTCCCCATTTCAAATAGCTCGCACGGGCTTCCCCAGGGTTTCAATTTCGGGAGGTTTTGGCGAGGACGGGGAGTTTTTCAACCAGGGCTTGGTGGTTCATTTTAATGCTGGCGATCAGGCCGTCTTCGTTGCCGTCAGAGCCCGTGTAAGTGATGTCCTCCCCGGCTAAGGTGGTCATGCGTCCGCCGAGGGCCTT
Organism: Notechis scutatus; assembly: GCF_049901735.1. Taxonomy (NCBI): domain Eukaryota; kingdom Metazoa; phylum Chordata; class Lepidosauria; order Squamata; family Elapidae; genus Notechis; species Notechis scutatus. The sequence continues at coordinate 1,233,442 of NC_142025.1, read as the reverse complement.
CAGCATGGCGTTGCCGGCGCAAATGTCCCATTTCTTGATGAAGGTGACATGGATGTAGACGTCAGCTTTCTCCTGGTGCACTTCGGGCACATTGAGGAGAGATAAAACTTTATATCCTGGGCGGAAAAGAAAGCAAAATTTAAAAAAAAGAGAGAGATTAGAAATCAGAAGGAAAGTCATATTTCGGAGTGTTAGCAATAGACAGCTAGTTCTCCCATTGGAAAAGTTCACTTAATGACAGTTCAAAGGGACTGTGTTGCTGAAAAAAGGGACTTGTGACCATTTCTCACATTTATGACCGTTTCTCACACTTATGACCATCGCGGCATCCCTAGGGTCACACAACTTACACTCCGACCCTTGGCAACTGACTCATATTTACAACGGTGGCAGCGTTCTGGGGGGAGGGGGGGAAATCACACAACCCCATTCAGTGATCTTCGGCCAGCCAAAGTCAATGGGGAAAAGCCAGGTTTGCTTAATGTCCATGCGGCTAACTTAACAACTGCAAGCGATTCACTGAAAAACATTGGCCATAAAGGTCATGCATGACATGGAGCAAAAGTCACTTCAGAAATGTTTGGCTTAGCAACCTAAATTTTGGGGTCCATTGTGGGCCCATTACAACCACAACGGAGTTTCAAATGTCTGTTCTTAAGCAAGACATTTGTTAAGGGAGTTTTGTCCCGTTTTACAACCTTTCTCGCCACGGTTGTTAAGTGACTCACCCAGTTAAGTCAGCGCTGGTTAATCCTCGACTTACGGCCACCATTTGAGCCCTAAATTTAGATTGCTAATTGAGACATTTCTTAAGGGAATTCTGCCCCAGTTTAGATCCTTTCTGGGCATAGCTGTTAAGGGAATGTCCCCGCAGTCGTTCAGTGAGTAACCCGGTTGTTAAGCGAACCCTGGCTTCCCTCTTGACTTTGTTTATCCATCTGAATCTTAGTCAGGTGACCTTGGGGATGCCGCGATGATCGTTAAGGGTGAAGAAAAAGGGTCACAAGTCCCTATTTTTCCCCAGGGCCATCGTAACATTTGATTGTCACTAAACCAAACGGTTGTAAGTCCGGGACGTCCTGTAACCTGGGATATCCAGGCACTCTCAAGGGGCGAGCTGAAGGTGTGACGGACTTAATTCATCTCTCTCAGGAGCTACCCTGTTTCCCCGAAAACAAGACCCAAATGGAAAATAAGCCCTAGCACTTTTCAGGATGGTCATGATATAAGCCCTACCCTGAAAATAAGCCCCAATTAAGATTGTCAGCCAGACAGATGCATTTAGGACCATATTTCCCAAAAATGCATCTTTTGTAGCAAAAAAAATGATAACATAAGACCCAGTCTTGTTTTCGGGGAAATACGAGGTATTACAGACAGTCCTCACATTACAACCCCAAGTAAGCCCAAAATTTCCGCTGCTAAGCGAGACCTTGGCTGAGTGAGTTTTGCTCCCTTTGACAGCCTTTCGGGCGCCAGCTGGTAAGTGAATCAGATAACAGATAATCAGAGTTGGAAGGTCATCTAGTCCAACCCCCTGCCCAAGCGGGAGACCCTACACCATTTCTGACAGATGGCAGTCCAGTCTCTTCTTGAAAGCCTCCAGTGATGAAGCTCCCACAACTTCCGAGGGCAACTTCTGTTCCATGGGTGGATTGTTCTCACTGTCAGAAAGTTTCTCCTTATTTCCAGGTTGAATCTCTCCTTGATCAGTTTCTATCCTTTACTCCTTGTCTGGCCTTTGGGTGCCTTGGAAAATAGCTTGACACCCCCCTCTTCCTCCTCCCTGTGGCAGCCCCTCAAATATTGGAAGGCGGCTCTCCTGTCTCCCCTGGTCCTTCTCTTCCCTAGACTAGCCACTTTTTTCCAGGCCCATTGTTAACTTTCAACGGTCACTACCCAAACCGTTATTAAGTCAAAGAACTATCCGTATTCCTTACTAGGCCAAAATTTCAAGAGAGAGATTGGGAGTTTTCCCGAGTGTCTCACAAATTTTCCACTTGCACAAACATGACAACAACAACAACCCCGAATTCAATCACCGGCTCCGCCGGCTTTAATGATAGCGGTTTGGTTGCCGAAGCTCTGCCATGCCATCTGCTTGACTTGCCCTTCGTGGGATCGCGAGACGATGATGGTCGGTGTCCGTTCGTTGTAGGAAGAGCGGGGTTGAATGTTGGAGCCGCCATTGACCATTGCCCAAGCTGGAAAACGGCAAATCATCAGTGGAGGGTGTTGGTTATCATGGCTTTCAAATGAGATATCTATATCTATAAATCTATTTATATCTATGTATATATTCTATATATCTATATATTATCTAAATATCTACATCCATATATCTATAAATCTATATCCATATCGCTACATTTATATTACATAAATATCTATTCTATATCTCTCTATAAATCTTATATCTATCTACTCTATTATGTAAAGATCTATATATCTATATCAATCTATATATTATCTAAATATTTATATTTCTGTCTCTACCTATAAATCTATCTATATTATCTAAATATCTACCCATCTACTTATCTGCCTACCAGAAATCCATCCAGCTCAGAGAGCATCAAAGACCAAAAAGTCATTTTCCTCTTCCTCTTCCTCCCCCCGCTTCCTTCCCCATTTCTCAAACCCCTCTCCCTTCTAACACTGATGGGTGTTACCTAGTTTGGTCATGAAATGTCTGCAAGAAAACAAGAGCATCAAGGACCCCCAATCCTCCCCCGCCACAAATCCCTTCCCTTCTAGCGCTGATGATGTTCCTGTCAGGGATGCCCTAATTAATTCATGAGCCTCGAGGCAAGTTTCAAAAGAAATCCAATTATTTATTAGGAGCAACATGTCAGCACTTTTCCCATGTGGAGTTGGCTCTGACCTACATAATTTACTGCCCACCTATGACCCTGTTTCCCTCCTCCTCCCCCAGGGTGTGTCATAAATCACATTCTCCAACCGAAGCACTTTCCCTGGGCTGTAGAAAACATGCCTCTCCAGCTGCCTCTAGTGACCCAGGATACAATCTGGAGAAAGGTATGCATGGAATGGGCTTCTGGTCATAGCAACCTAATTGCTCCATTAGTTCTCACCACCCACCCACCCCGCCTTCTTATGGCAACTCGAGAGCAAGCTTTACAAGTTGATAGTTCCCTAGTTGGGTCATGAACCATCTGCAAGAAAACCACCCAGCTCCGAGGGCCCCAAAGACCCTGCAGTCTTCCTTATTCTTCCCCTCTTTCTCAACTTCCACCCTTTCTTCCTCCTCCTCCTCTTTCTCATCTATTCCCTTCCAGCACTGATGCTGTTCCCTAGTTGAAACATCTGCAAGAAAGCTACGCCGCTCAGGAACCACCGAGGACCCCCTCCCCCCCCCAGTCTTCCTCCTCCTCCATTCTGCAAACCCCATTCCCTTCTCTCACTGAGGATGTTACCTCTTTGGGTCCTGAAACGTCTGCAAAGAGAGCAAGCAGCAAGGACCACACAGTTCAACCCTGAGCTGCAAATCTTCTCTTTGATTGTTTGTTCAACTAGCAGCCTGCACAATATCCAAGCGTGTTTAATAAAGCAGGTTCTGGATTATACCCCACTGGGGTGTTTTTTTAACACTTTTGAAACTGGGAATTGAGCTCCGTGTGTCTTGCCAAGATGGAGGAGGCCCCGCTGTGTTGAAAGAACCAACCTGCTTACTGTCCCAAAGGTCCTTTTCTGAGAAGGCCACTAGACGGTCTTATATTTTTGTCTTCAAGGACATTTCGCTTCTCATCCAAGATGTCAAAGTAGTAAAACATTTCTATGCCTGTTTTCGAGTTGCCATAAGTGGGGTGGGGGAGGGGGTGGGGAATTTGAAGGAGCCATACGGCAATTTAAAACCAGAAGTACATTCCACGCTTATCTTACAAAGATTATAGCCTAAGCTACCAGATCTTCTGCTCACGAAAATCCTTCATTGGCGAATGTGATTGATGACACCTAGCCATTCATTGGAGAATCTAATTTATGACACACCCAGGGGGAAGAGAGGGAAACAGGGTCACAGGTGACTGTCAATTACGTAGGCCAGAGTTGGCTTCATTTAGGTGACTGCCGGCATGTTGCTCCTAATAAATCTTTTGAATTCTTCTGAAGCTTGGCTCGAGGTTCATGAATTAATTAGGGTAATTGTGGGAACTCTGACACTAGAAGCGTCTTCAGTTCTGACCAGATGAGACAGTGAAATGTCCTCAAAGGAAAAAAAAAAAAAAAAAAGCACCTTTGGGACAACTATGACCTGGGTGACAGAAAATCTGTACAGACTTTTTAGCTGTCCAAATTGGGATGAAGACCCCTTGGAATGGTGAGAGAGGAAGAATAGAGAAAAAGAAATTGGAGACTACAGGAACCATTCGAACTGTGTTTCCCCGAAAATAAGACCTTTCTAGCATTGAAGATGTTCCCTAGTTGGGTCATGAAATGTCTGCAAAACAACCACCCAGCTCAGAGAGCACCAAGGACCCCACAGTCATTCTCCCCCTCCCCTTCTGACTTGGGAGTCTGCTTCAGCCTCCTGGGGCAGGGCTTTGGGCGAAGGCTGGAGAGAAGCGCCACTGGTGGCGAAGAGCTAGACCGCCTTGTTCCAGTGGGACTGCAACATGGCCTGGAACCGGCTGACCATCTCAGCCCACTGAAGAACCTCCAGGCGCCAGTACCTGGCCTTGCACTCCTGCATGTCTGCTTGGAAAGCCAAGGCTTGTAATCCTCAGTGAGGTGCTTCTGCTAAGCCTCCTTCTCAGTCAGATCCAATTTGAACTGAGCCGGCTGTTTGGCCAACTCTTTCTCATGAGGGCTGCTTAGCTCCTACAGCTGCTTCGTGTTGGGGCCCTAAGGAGCCCAGACGGGCAGGTGAGGAGAGGCTGGAAGGGGAGGGGCCAGTAGAGGACAGTGAGGCGCCCTTAACATGAGGGACATCGAGTTAGTCACACCCACCCAGCTGGTCATTAGGTAGATCATATTACTGTTTCCCCGAAAATACGACCCACCCTGAAAGTAAGTCCTAGCTTGATTTTTACATGTGTTCCCAATGTAAGTCCTACCTCCAAAATAAGCCCTAATTAAGATCCCACTCGCTCCGGAGTGGACAGGTAAAAATTAAGCTAGGGTGGGGATGGAGAGGTGATTGGAGCTGTCCTACTATTTGCCTTTGGACACTTGTAGCCTGGCTGGCCCATTTCTTCTGCAGCCAGCAAGGCCGGCAAGGCTTTCCTGAAGGCCTCAGGAGCTGATCACAAAGCTCAATCCTATAGGCTGCAGAGGCCTTCAGGAAAGCCTTGCTGGCCATAGCAGAAGGAGTTCCTAAAGGCCCCTGACAGCGAAAAGGAGGCCGGGGGGGAGGGCAACGTGCACAAGTGAGGTTAGTCAGTGGATGACATCCCCCACAAATAAAACCTGGTGCCTTTTTTGGTGGCAAACACAGTAGTGGTCCACAAGATTTAAAATTATGAATTTAGTAGTCCCTAAAGTCCGAAAGGTTGGTGACCCCTGACCTGGATGATGGAAAATCTCTTACAGACTTTTAAGCCACTTACCGGTATATCCAGAAAATGGCTTATGAATGACGCCGACGACTGGTTTCCCATCCACCGCCGCGCACACCATCGTGGTGACGTACTGGGAAAGATTCTCTGGAGGGGAAGCAGAGAAAAAAACCCTTTGCGTCACATGTCCGTGCAAAAACAAAGCGAGCGTAAAAACAAACACACAAACAAAACAAAAAATTACAGCAAGTCCTCGGCTTACCACGGTTCCGACTTAGTGACTGTTTGAAGTTTGCCACAGCCCTGATTAAAAAGCGACCCAGGACCGGTTGTTCGACCGTACAACGTCCCTGTGGTCGCACGAGCAAAATTCAGAGGCTCTTTAGGACGGTTGCAATATCGTGTGTGTGTGTGTGTGTGTGTGTGTGTGTGTGTGGTATGATCCCCTTTTGCGACCTTCTGACAAGGCAAATTCACTGAACAACCACGTGACTAACAGAACATCTACAGGAAAGTCCCCCCATGGATTGTTTATAACAGAATAGAGTTTATAATAGCATAGAGAGAAAAATCTCCTTAATAGAAAAATCAAAAAGAAGTTTTGTTGATGGGAGTCCAAATACAACAGAAGAAAGAGATAAAAGGTGCTCAGAAAGGGAAGATTAGTAGGTACAAAAAGAGAGAGAGAGAGAGATACAAGACTCCAAGAGAGAGATAAAAGGTTGATTTTTAAAAAAATCAAGAAATGATGGAATTTCAAAAAGATCGAAAGATGGATGAGAAAATATTTCAATAAAATGGGAATATATAGACAGGGGAACCAGTTGTATATACATTAATAGAAAATATAATTTAATAACATAATCTAAATAAGTGAAGACTGTATATGGGAATTAGGATTAGGTAATTAAACTGTATTATTATTTAATAATGTGTTATATATTATGGATTTAAAATAATCAAGGACTAGAATTGTGTGGGATTTTGAGATACTCTCTCGGGATTGACTAAACATTAATATTTAGTGTTATTATTAACCTTACACATTTGGAATATTGAAGCGATGGTTGAACTATGAATAATTCTTAGAAAATATTAATAATAGTATTTAGGGATTATAAATACAAGGCACAAAGAAATGTTCTTTATATTTAAATGAATTAATGGGAAAATAAGGATTTGATTATGAAAAGAGATCAGTTCTGTTGAAGTTGTGGAAATTGGAAGATTAGAACTACATATACCAATCTGTATTATTCTTGTTATTGTTGCCTAAAAAAGAATTGACCCAGTTAATGCAAGGTTCAAAAAATATGCATGACATAAGACATAAGACATAAGAATTTATTTGTCATTACACTCGCAAGCGGGTGCAACGAAATGAGGTGCTCTTCCACAAAGTAAAAACTGGACAAACACCACTAAAAAGAAAAAAATTAAACTAAACACAACCAACCATACAATCATCTCTATGCAATTTAAAAAATGTAAATACCCCATTTCTCTCAGCCATTTAAATTCCACAAAAATCTTATGACCCCGCATTCAAACTCAAAACTGCACTTGGATAAAAACTGTTCTTAAATCTGGTCGTCCTTGTTCTTAATACCCTAAATCTCCTTCTCGATGGTAATAGTTCAAAGAGCTGATGTCCCGGATGAGAGGAGTCATTCAATATATTAAGTATCTTCCTCTTACGTCTATTCCTATACAGTTCTTCCAAAGAGGGAGTGAGCAGCCAATGATGTTTTGGGCCGCCTTGATCACCCTCTGAATTGCCTTTTTCTCTGCCACTGTGCAGCTCGAGAACCATACACAGAGACAGTAGGATAATATACTCTCAATTGAACTCCGATAGAAGGTAGTCAATAGACTCTCAGCCAGTTGTTGTTTCCTAAGAATCCTTAGTAAATACAACCGTTGTTGTGCCTTCTTAATTAAAGCAGCGGTGTTTGCACTCCAGGTCAAGTCATTTGTAATGATGGTCCCGAGAAACTTACATTCAACCACCTGTTCCACACGAGCTCCTCTATATACAGTGGCTGAATGTCTGCTCTTTTTTTCCTATAGTCCACTATAACCTCCTTGGTCTTCTTAATATTAAATAGAAGATTATTATTTTTGCACCAGCGGATAGCTGTAATACCTCATCCCGATATGCAGACTCATCATCCCCAGAAATAAGTCCTACAAGCGTAGTATCGTCTGCAAATTTCATTATCCTATTGTTGGGATGTTTATTTGTGCAATCAGATGAATAGATGGAGAACAGTAGTGGACTAAGGACACAACCTTGTGGAGTGCCAATGCTAAGTGTCTTGACAGTAGAAATATAATCATTCAGTTTAACTCTTTGTGGACGATTTGTTAAAAGTCCAATATCCATAAACAAATAGAATCTGGAAAATCTAGATCTTTGAGCTTGGCTATTAATCTGTGCGGTATGATGGTATTGAAAGCAGAACTAAAATCTGCGAACAACATTCTTACATAATTCCCCGGTGTTTCCAAATGGGATAAGGCCATGTGAAGCACAGTAATAATTGCATCCTCGGTTGATCTATTTTCTTTGTAAGCAAACTGAAGCCCATCAAAGGAATTGGGAAGGCAGGAGATAATATAATTTCAACTAGCTGCTCAAAGCACTTCATTAAGATGGAAGTTAGTGCCACCGCCTATAGTCGCCGGACCATTTGTGGGCAACTTTTTAGGCAGTGGAACGATGGTGGAAGCCTTGAGACAAACAGGAACCACACATTGTGTCAAGGATCGATTAAAATTTCGGTCCATACCCCAGCTAACTGATCAGCACAGTCTTTTACCACCCGACCAGGAATTAAGTCAGGCCCAGCTGACTTTCTGGAATTAACCGCCTTCATTTTCTGCCTCACATCCTGCTCATTCACAATGAAGGGGAGGCTCTGCTGAGTAGATGATGGCAAAGGGACAGTTTCAGTTTGATGGATCTCAAATCGAGCAAAAAGTTGTTCAGCTCCTCAACCACCGCCGCACTACCATCCAAAGAGACCTTTTTTGCTTTATAGTTCGTTAGTTGTTGAACCCCCTGCCAAACCTGCCTCATGTTATTACTGAGAAAGCAATCTTCAATTCTCCTCTTATATTCGGCCTTAGCTTGCTTAATGCCTCTCCTCAAGTTCGTTCTTGCAGCACTATAATCTAGATCATTCCCAGACTTAAAAGCCTTATTTCTTGCGTACAACAAGCGTCTAACCTTCCCGGTCATCCAAGGTTTTTGATTAGGATAAACCCGGATTCGTTTATCCACCGTGACAGTATCAATACAGTGTGCCATATACCCTAACACCGCAGCCGTGTGATTGTCGAGATCAGGATGATCAAAAACTTCCCAGTTTGTCTGTTCGAAGCAGTCCTTTAGCTGCTCCATTGCTCCCTCTGGCCAGCTTTTCACCATCTTGACTACCGACCCTGCCTGTTTTCTCAGAGGAATATACTCCGGGGCTAAAAGCAGGGACAAGTGATCCGACTGGCCCAGATGTGGTAATTGTAATACCCTGTATCCATTTGCAATATTCGTGTAGACCTTATCCAAGGTGTTCGACCCCCTAGTGGCACACCTTATATGTTGATAGAATTTAGGGAGGACCACACGAAGATCCACATGATTAAAATCTCCTGCAATAATGTATACAGCATCTGGAAATTTGCTTTGCAAGTTGCCAATTTCATCACCCAGGAAGCCCAGAGCCAAATCTACATTTGCATCCGGCGGAATGTAAACAGCAAGAATAATAACAATGCTGAATTCCCGTGGAAGATAGAAGGGTCTGCATCTAACAGACAGATATTCCAGCTCCAAAGAGCAGTGACGTGTTATAACCTCTGAGTTTGTACACCAAGTCTCTTTAACAAACATACACACTCCACCTCCTCTGCACTTCCCCACATTTCTGTCTCTGTCCAGACGATGTAATAAAAAACCGTCCATCTCAATAACAATGTCCGGAATAGTGGGGTTCAACCAGGTTTCGGTGATTAACAACACACAACAGCTTTTCACGAACTTACTTGAAGAGACCTGTAACCTTAAATCATCCATCTTGTTTGCCACGGATCTAGCATTAGTCAGAAAGAGACTTGGGAGCGGTAGCCGCTTCGTTTGTTTTTGCAGCCTGTATAAAACACCAGCCCTGCAGCCTCTTTTCTTCCCCCTCTCCCTTCGTCTTCTCTTCCTTCTCACCCTCTCTCTCATCGGAGCCACAATCCACGGAGAGCCAGGGAGCCTTGCAATCTCTGACGGTATGTTATGTTTCCAAACAAACTTAGCTGTTATCTCTTGTTTGCTTTGTAGTCCGATCTTCACAAGCTCACAATTGCTGTAGAGTATGTTCACCCCGCAGGAGGTATTCACAATACAAGATAATCCACACAAAAACATCCATAAAAAACACCAAGTCGAAGAGCACTGAGCTGCAGCATGTGAATGCGCGGCCATCTTAGCACGAATTTTCAAAAAATATGCATGTTTATAATAATAAAAAAACCTTACTGGATTGTTATTTTACTATAGTTATTTTACTATACTATAGAGCAGGGGTCTCAAACTCGTGGCCAGCAACAATTGTGCCCGCAGGACGATATCCTGTGGCCCCCACCGTGATATGAAAGTATAATATTAGTGCAGCCGCAGGGGGAATGGACCTCTGAAGGAAGTCCCGCCTGCCGCTCCTCGTCGTGGCTTCTTCTCCACCCTGAACTTTAACAAGTCCAAGTACAGGTCCAGACTTACTGATGATCATCTTCAAGCCATACTGAGGGTGTCAAGTGCCTCCTCTCTCAAGCCAAATGTGGCTCAGATATGTGAGAGGAAGCGTTGTCAAGTCTCTGGCAGCAAGGAGTAAGCTGGAGAAGCCATGTTCTGAGGAATTGTTCATGATCTTCATTCAATGTTCCATTCATGTGTTCAGGACAGTTCATGTATTGGAGAAATCATTAACTGTTGATGACATTTGAGGATATTTTTCTAACAACGTTTTTTGTGGAATCCCTTATGCGGCCCAGCCTCTGCCTCCAGCGGCCCCCAGGTAAATTGAGTTTGAGACCCCTGCTATAGAGGAATTGACAGACTGGATTTTATCGTAAATTTGCTCTGAAATTAGTTACTCTAGAATTTTTAATTGGAGATTCACCGAATGTTTTTATTTTTTCTGGTCTCTGGTCTAAGACAGTAATAAACTGAAATGCATGTACCATGTTTCTCATATAATAAGGCCGGGTCTTATTTTTTTTTGAGCCCCGAAAAAATGGCTAGGCCATCTTTTCGGGGGTGACTTAATTTCCCCCCCCCCTTGCATCTTCGGGCGGGCGGCGACGGCTTGGATGTTGACCTCGGTGTTGGTGGGGCACTTCGTATTGGGGTCAACGCAGGCAGCACCATATCCGGGTGCGCAACAAAAGTACTTCCTAACGGCAAGCCCCCTCCATAATTCCCCCCCATTTCGCATGTTTTAATATAGGCCTTAATTTGGAGGGAGGGGCTTAATTTCATTTCATGCCTATAAAACATGCTGGGACTTCCTATTGGGGGAGGCCGTATTGTTGGAGAAACAGGGTATGTATGTGTATATATTCACTTAATGACCATGTGACTCACTTCACAACTACAGGGATTCACTTAAAAAATAACCTATCTGGCCAGGGAGATAATCAAACAGGGCAAAATTCACTTGGTCGTTATGTGGCTTGGCAACAGAGGGTTTTGGAATTTGAACGTCTTTTTTCTTTGTTATGATGGATAATCTTTAATGTTTTGATGTATAGTGTTTTTCATTATTATTGATAATGTTTAATGGATGGATATAGATATATAGGTAAAGATAGACATGATAAATAGATAAGTGAATAATATTTAGATGATAAATGGTAGATGATGGATAAGTAAATAATATTTAGAATATAAGTGATAGACATTATAGAGACGTAAATAGTATTTAGATGATAAAAGACAGACATGATATTTAGAAGATAAATATAATATAGACATGATAAAATAGATAAGTAAATAATATTGAGAATATAGAGATAGATTAGAGAGATAATACAGACATCATAGATAAGTAAATAATATTTAGATGATAAATGATAGACGTCAAAGATAAGCAAATATTTAGAAGATAAGTGATACAGAAATTATAGAGAAGTAAATAGTATTTAGATAAGTAAATATTTAATGATAAATGATAGACAGACATGATAGATAATATTTAGAAGATAGATATAGATAGATAGATAAAAGAGAAAGAGACATGATAGAAATATTATTCTCAGAGTTGGTCATTGTTACCTGTGTATTCCTGAGTTGCATCCAAAGGATCGATCCACATGGTGATGCTCTCGGCTGGAACCAACTTCGGCTGGACCTGCCTCGCAATATCATCAGGAATGATGCGGTCCCAGGCGATGATCTCTGGGTTGTTTTCATCCACGTGTTCTTCGCTGTTGATCTAAAGGGAAAGAAAGGGAAAGGGACGCATCGACCATCATGAAATCCACGCAGGCACGCTGAGAACAGTTAGGTACCTCATGGTTGAATTGGGATGCTCTCTTAAGCCTCCGAGTGGGCTTGTGGACCTTTTATTACTGAGGAACGTTGTCAATGGTAGAAGGGAGTGGGGTTTGCGGAAAGGAGGAAGAGAAGGAGGAGGAGGAAGATTCATTGCTCTCTGAACTTGATGGTTTTCTTGCAGACGTTTCATGACCCAACTAGAGAACAGCATCAGTGCTAGAAAGGAGGAGGAGGAGGAGAGAGAGGAAGAACAAGGAAGATTGTAGGGTCCTTGGTGCTCTGAGCTTGGTGGTTTCCTTGCAGATGTTCATGACCCAACTAGGTAACATATTCAGTGCTAGAAGAGAGTGGCGTTTGTGGAGAGGAAGAGGAGGAGGAGAATGCGACGATGACTGTGGGGCCCTTGATGCTCTCTGAGCTTGATAGTTTCCTTGCAGACATTTTATGACCCAACTACACAGTGTCATCAATGCTAAAAAAGAGGGGATTTGCTCTGCTTATATAGTCCCTTCCAGCACTGACAATATTCCCCAGGTGAGCCAAACAAAACATCCAAGTTCACAGAGCACCATGGACCCCACAGTCCTCCTCCTCCTTCCCTCCTCACTCTTCTGATGATATTCCCTAGTTGGGTCATGAGACGTCTGCAAGAAAGACACCCAGCTCGGGGAGCACCAAAGACCCTACAGTCAGTCAGTCAGTCAGTCAGTCAGTCGTCCTTTCCTTCCTTCCTCCCTCCCTCCCTCCCTCCCTGATGATGTTCCCTAGTTGGGTCATGAGATGTCTGCAAGAAAACCTCCCAGCTAATAGAGGACACCCCACCCCATTCCCTCCTCCTCTTCCTCTCCATTCTAGCACTGATCATATTCCCTAGTTGGGTCACGAAACATCTTCAAAAAAACAGCCAAGCTCAGAGATCAGCGAGGACTCCACAATCCATAATGCATTTCCTTCTTAACAACATCCCAGAATATAATGTCACAAACATTACCCAACAGCTTCAACATGAAACCAATAAGGCTTCCCATTGAAACGCTATTTTTGCTCCCTTTTACAGCTGGTGCCAAATTCTGTACAGGTAGTCCTCAACTTACAATTGTTCATTTAGTGACCATTCCAAGTTGCGACGCTGAAAACCGTGACTTATGAGCATGATTTGCACTCACGACAGTTGCAGCATCCCGTCCTTTCCGTTTGGAGGCTTGGCAGCTGACTCATACTTATGACAGCCGCAGCGTCCCAGGATCATGTCATTTCCCATTTTCCGACCTGGGTTGAAACCCAGATTCACTTAAAACTGGGCAACTTTTATTGATGACAGGTAGTCCTTGAGTTAGATAGTTCATTTAGTGGCCATTCCAAAATTACAGCAGCCGTGTGTTTCAGAGTTATGACATTTGCAGCCCGCCCCTAATTGCGTCCTCGAAATTCCGATGCTTGGCCACCACTTTATACTTGTGACCATGGCTGCATCCGACAAGCAACGGCAAGGGAGAAGCCAGATTCATTTGAACAATTGCGATGATTCACTTAACAATGGTGGCAAGAAAGGATGGAGCTCATTTAACCGATGTCTCGCGCTTTATCGGGGGCTCCATTACAGTCGTAAGTCAAGGACTGCCTGTAGAACGATTCGCTCAACCAACGTGGCAAGAAAATCCATCAACTGATTGAAAGTTGGGAATGGTGCAGTGGCCTAGAGGTGGAGCCCTTGCCTCACAATCCAAAGGCTGTGAGTTCAATCCTAAGTAGAGGCAGATATTTCTCTCTCTCTCTCTCAGCACAATGGGAATATATCTGCTGAACAAAACTTCGCCCTAGCCACAGGAAGGGAGGGCATCTGGCCATTCAAACACTCTGCTAGCACCATTCAGTTGCCCAGACTCCACCCCGCAAGGCATTATGCGGTCGTTAAAATATGAAGATGACGGTCATAAGTTGAGGACTAGCTATGTTTTCACAATGCTCCCTTTTAGGAAACTTGCCGGATCGGCCTGGTGTTGCTTCACTTTGGGATTGAATGAAAGACACCTGACATTAGCGCAATATGTGGCAACAGGCAGGTTACAACAGGGTGCAACTTCTGCTTTTCCCTGGCCCCATCCCAGGTTGCAGTTGTACTGCACAAACCGGGACACTGTTGTGTAAGCTTTTCAACAGGAAGTGAGACCGCACCTTCAATGTTGATTGAAATTCATCCCTCCTGTTTCTAATCGGGCAACCAGCTGGCTGGGAATCATGGGAGTTGAACCGCACCAGGCTTTTCCTCACATGCATGGCTGGCTGGGAATCATGGGAGCTGAACCTCACCTGGCTTCCCCTTGCACGGCTGGCTGGCTGGCTGGGAATCATGGGAGCTGAACCCCACCTGGCTTTTCCTCACATGCATGGCTGGCTGGGAATCATGGGAGTTTGAACCCCACCCCCACTTAAAGCATGGCTGGAGAATCCTGGATGGGGATTCTGGGCCTTGTAGTCCACCCAGCTTCCCCTCTGCGTTGCTTGAGTCTCCCTCCCCCGCCCCTTTGCCCAACCCGGCGCCTACGGGCGCTCTCATCTCCCAGACACCCCAACACCACCACAAGGAGGCGGCGGATAATGGGCTTTGGCGTCCTCCCCTCACCTGGACGTCGGGGAAGGCGGCCTTGAGGAGGAAATACATCTTGCGGTTGGAGAGCAGGTCGCCGCTGGTCATCTTCTCCTCGGCCCCTTCGCGGGTCTTTCCTTTCACCAGGGGTGCAGCGCGTTGTCCTCGCGGACTCGACGCACCTCGGCCCCGCCGCGGACCGCCGCCGCCACTGAAGCGGCCAGCAACTCCCGCAAGTCCACCAAGCCGTCGCTGCCGACGCCGCCGGCCAGCGCATGAGGCCCGCCCAAGAGGAAGGAGGCGAAGCGGCCGGCTAGGAAGCCCGAGTAGAGGTGGTAGAGCACAGCCAGGCCGAGCAGGCAAAAGACGGCCACCCCGAGCGGGGAAAGCCGAATCCCCATCGGCGCCATGGCCGCCTTTTTTTCCTACTTTACCTCAGAGCGGAGCCATGACGCCTCAGGGGCGGCGCGGAGCCTGCACTTCCGGCACCGGACGTCATTTCCGGTCCCCTTCCTGCCGCCGTTTCCCCTCAGCGCGGGGAGGGGAACAGGGTGCCTCAGGGGTAGGCGCGGAGCCTGCATTTCCGGCGCCGCGATGTCACTTTCGGTCCTCTTCCCTCCGCCGCTGAGGTTTTCCCAGGGCTTCTCAGGGGCAGGCGCGGGGCCTACACTTCCGGCTTACGCAGGCACCCCACACGCAACTTCCGGTCGTTTTCTCAACGCCGCTGAGGTGTCCCAGTGATGCAAGGGTGTCGGACCCTGCGTTTTCCCCCAGTGCTGGATGGGACCGGGGTGGGGCCAGAGCGCGTCAGGGCCGGCGGAGCGCGGCCTGCGTTTCCGGTGCATGCGCAACTTCCGCTCCACCTCGCGCAGCCTCAGATGGGCCGCCCGCGAGTGACGTCACGCGGGAGCGCCTTTTCTCTCCCCTTCCTTTTCCTCCTTCCACGAATGCGCATGGGTTCGAAGAATCATAGAGTGAGAGTGAACAGGGAGAGAGCGGCGGCTTTACAGAGGGAAGCGGCGGCGGTGGTAGGAGGATTGGTTAGCTTCCGGCAGAAGGAAAACGGAGAAGCGGAATATTCCCCAACTGGGCGCCCTCCAGTTTCGGCTTTACTTTTACTTACTTTCGTTTTTCAAAATTGGCTGATGGAGAACATAGCAAAAAATTGTATACATACATTATTATTATGTAGGGGGCGTGCATAAGCGCACCAACGTGCCTACCGTCCCTGTCCTATTGTTTCTCTTATTCTTTTATTTTTCTTATATGTACCCATTTCATGTATTCACAACTATGTATACATTTATACTTATTATCTTGTAAACAATTGGCAAATCAAATAAATAAATAAAATAAAAATAAATACATACACACACATACACACAGAGATATATACACATACAGGCACATACACACACATGCATATAAACAGATATACACGCACATACACATATGCATGCACACCCATATATACACACATATAGACAGACACACACATACACACAGATACATAACTACACACACACACACACACACAAACCCCCAAAACTTTAACCTTAGACTGTCTAATATTGACCTCACCCCTTTCCTAAGAGGTCTGTAGGGGGCATGCATAAGCGTCCCTGTCCTATTGTTTCTTTTATTTTTCTTATATGTACCCATTTCATGTATTCATAACTATGTATATACTTTTACCTATTATCTTGTAAGCGATTAACAAATCAAATAAATAAATAAATAATAAAAAAAGATATATAAAGACAGATATATGGATACATATGCAACACCCTCTTAAGACACACACACATACATATATGCATACACATATGCACACACATACAGATATACATGCACACACCCACATATACACACATATAGACAACACACACACATACACAGATATATACATATACATATGCACACACACATACACTGTGAAAACCCATCCCTGGAAGCTAAAGCGATTCCAGCTTCCCAGCCAGTAACCCGAGTTGGAAGACCGAGCCAGGCTGAATGGACAGGACTAAGGATCGAGTCAGGAAACGCAAAAGTCCCCCAGAATTTCCATTCCCCTCCTTTGCCCCTTTCACCCCAACCGCCACCCAGGAAACCAAACGGACAATTAGAATTACCGAATTGAATCACCCCACCTTCTAGACGTCTCAATCTCAAAGGTCCAAAAGGATATAAAAATCACTCTGCTCCCCCTGCCAGGTGGTCCCGTTGTCCCAGAACTGACCCTCAGACTGACACTTCGCTTGATTCCTAAATACTAAATGGAAAACTCCTTTCTTGCAGCTTGCCTCCATGTTCATTGGCTCCAGTGTCTTTCTTTCAGCTTGCAACTGGACCATATTTTACTTCCAACATATACACATTACAAATATACATATATGCACACATATATAATATGCCATATTTATATAGCCCATGTGTGTATACCTATATGTATATGCATAAATGTCTGTCTATATCAAATATAATCTATCTACTGTATCTACCTACCGTATCTATCTAATCTATATCTATCTGCTGTATCCATCCATCTATCTATAACATCTATATCTAACATATCTGTCTACCCTATCTATCAATCTATCTAATCTATATCTATCTACCATATCTATCCATCCATCTATATCATCTATACCATATCCATCCATCCATCTATCTCATCTATATCTATCTATCTATCTATCATCTATCTATCTATCTATCTATCTATCTATCTATCTATCATCTATCTATCTATCATCTATCCATCATCTCTATCTATCTATCTTTCTATCTATCATTCTATCTATCTATCTATCTATCTATCTATCTATCTATCTATCTATCTATCTATCTATCTATCTATCTAATCTATATCTATCTACCGTATCCACCCATTCATCCATCTATCAATATCTCTATATCAGTGGTCATCAATCAGTGGGCTGGGGACCACTGGTGGTCCACGAGAAAATGTTGGTGGTTCACAGAGAAATGTCCCCCCCAAAACGCTCCCCCTCAAGCAATTAATCCAGGCTGCGCGGGAACACAAGGCTGCGCCTCACATGGCCCGCCCACCCGCTGGCCCCCACCCTTCAGCCGAGAGCACACCTTACCTTGAGTAGAGCCGTGTGAGCTGGAGGTGGAAGGTAAGACCAACGGCGGGGGAGGGAAATCCGCCCCGGGGTGGCTTACTGACGTTGGTGGGAAAGTCGGTCCCATATTCCAGAGCTGCAGGAGTCACCGGAGTGGTCATCCCGAAGCAGCTCCTCCAGTCCAGGGCAGGCCGTTGCACTTAGGTGGAGGAGCAGCTGCTCCGGGACGACCCAAAGGGCCAGTCCTGTGACTCCTGCAGCTCTGGAATGTGGGACCGACTTTCCCACCAGCACCAGCAAGCCACCGTCAGCCAAAATTCATAGTAGTGGTCCGCGGGATTTGAAATTATGAGTTTGGTGGTCCCTGAGATCCCAAAAGATTGGCGATCCCTGGTCTATATCATCTATCTATATTTATCTACCATATCTATCTTTATCTATCTATCTAAATCATCTATATCTACTGTATCTACTTATCTACCTACCTACCGATCTATCTATCTGTGTGTGTTTGTATATGAAGCATCAACATCAGGAGAAGTGATAGTAGCCCTATATACAGGTCAGTCCTCGACTTACAACATTTCATTTAGTGACCATTCAAACTTACAACAGCACTGAAAGAAGTGACCTATATGACCAATTTTTATACTTAACGGCCGTTGCAGCTTTCCTCTGATCACGTGATTTTTACATTCAGGATGCTTGACCACTGATTCATAGTTACAACAGGGTTGCAATGTCCCCAGGTCAGGTGATCCCCTTTTGCGACCTACTGACTGGCGAGGTCAATGGAGAAGCTGGATTCACTTACCAACCATCTGACTAACTGAAGAATTGCAATGAGTCACTCAACAACTGGGGCAGAAAAAGTTGTAAAAGGGTGGGGGGGGGAACTCACTTAACAAATTTCTCACTTAGCCACATAAATTTGGGGTTCAATCATCACGTCGAGTACCTAGATACTCACATATATATATATATATATGCATACATACCCTGTTTCTCCAACAATACGGCCTCCCCCAATAGGAAGTCCCAGCATGTTTTATAGGCATGAAATGAAATTAAAGCCCCTCCCCCAAAATTAAGGCCTATATTAAAACATGCGAAATGGGGGGGAATGGTGGGGAGGCTTTCCGTTAGGAAGTACTTTTGTTGCACACCCGGATATGGTGCTGCCTGCGTTGACCCCAATATGAAGTGCCCCACCAACGTCGAGGTCAACATCCAAGCCATCGCTGCCCGCCCGAAGATGCCGGGGGGGGGGAATTAAGTCACCCTCAAAAGACGGCCTAGCCATTTTTTCAGGGCTCAAAAAAAAAAAATAAGACCCGGCCTTATTATATGAGAAACACGGTATGTATATGTATGTATGTATGTATGTATGTATGTATGTATGTATGTATGTATGTATGTATGTATGTACTGTGTTTGTCCAAAAATAAGACCAGGTCTTATAGTAATTTTTGTTCCAAAACATGCATTAGGGCTTATTTTCTGCTTAGATCTTATTTTCGGGGAATTGTGGGTCTAAATGTGTCTGACAAATTTAACTGGGTTTTATAGAATACACAACGCAGAATAAATACAGAAGGCAGAACCTAGAATAAATACACAGTAAAGAATGCACAGTAGAACTCAGAATCCCAATTGCAGAATCCCAAATGCAAAACGCAGAATGGGGGATAATAAACAGCGTGGGAAAACACCATGGCAGATCAGATCTTATCTATACCAGGCTTTCATCAGTTAATAGCGACCGCCACGTTAAGTCAGCCTGGATATATGCCAACCTGGCATTCAGGAGCAGCTGCCAAGAGTTGAATTCGAGATGCCCGAGCAATGTGGCACTTGAACCCGGAACGCCGAACAGGTACAAAGCACTGAAGCCGGTTCCTTTTAGATTCCCCTATCCCAGGGATGGGGTTTAAAAATTTCAAAGACCAGTTCTCTGCTCTGGTTGCTGGGTGGGCGTGGCCATGGTGGGTGTGGCCTAGTTGTGGCCTAGTCAGCCTCCTGCACCATGGCGGGGGGGTTCACTCTCCCTGGGGACTGGAGGCTTTCCTTGAGCTTCCGGGAGGGCAAAATGTCCTCCCTTGGGCTCCGGAACTTCTGGGAAGTCCGTTTTTCGCCCTCCCCGAGCCTCCACGCAGGCCCACCTGGCATCCAAAACGGGCCACTTGGGAACTTCTGGGAAGGGCAGGGCTGGCAGGGGAGGGATTTACCGGGTCGCCGAACCAGTAATTAAAAATGATAAAATTAGCTACCGGTTCACCCGATCTGGGGCAAACTGGTAGCAGCCCCCCCCCCCGCCCGTCTCTCCATCAAACCCAGCTGGCTTAAACCGGTTTGCCAGGACGATGGAGGCCAGCCATTCAGGGCTCCCTCCAAACCTGTTGGACAAGTGGACATGTGATCGATGTTTGACTTTTTTTAAAAAAATTCTTTATTAAACAATTAAACACAAAGACACAAGATTCTTACAATAAAAAAGTTGGACATGGTACAGTTTCCCTAACATCGATCATTGTCGTAACATTGCTAAATCCAGTAGTAATATTACATAATTTTCATCTATACACTTTAAATATACATTTAATCATTCCTTATTCTCATTGATCTTCCTCATCTCTAGCCAACCATAAAATTTATCCCATGCTTTATAATAATCTGAATCTTCCTTATTTTTTTAGTTCTTTTGTTAATTTATCCATTTCTGCGCACATTGTAATTTTCTTCAATATTTCCAATTCATTTGGGATATCTTTATTTTTCCAATTCTGTGCATACGCCAACCTTGCTGCAGTAATTAAATGAATCATCAAATACAGGGTTTCTTTAAGATCGATGTTTGACTTACAGCTGTGCCCTCCTTCCCATGTCAACATCTGGTTGCTGACCAGCGTATTAAGAAGGAACGAGAAGTTTTTGTAAGATTTCCATTCGCTTTAGCTAGAGTTACTACGTGGGCCTTTGCTGGCTAGTTTTAATACTTCTGGTCCTGTCTTCAGGGGCTTTGGAGCATGTCAACTCATAAAACATTCCTATGCCTGTTTTAGTAGTTGCCATAAAGAAAAAAAAAGGGAGTGGGGAGACGAAGGAAATCTGGAAGAGCAGTGCAGCAGTTTGAAATCGAAAGTACATTCCAACTCTTATCTTTAAAATACTGTAACTAAACTACCAGAGCTTTTGCCCTCGAATATATTTAATTGGAGAACTTGAATCATGACACCTAGCCTGTATTTGGAGAATGTGATTGATGACACCCAGCCCAATTGGAGAATCTGGTTTATGAGACCCCTGGGTGGGGGTGGGGGGAAACAGGGTCACAGGGGACTGTATATTACATAGGCCAGAGTTGGCCTCACACAGGGCAGGGCCAGTATGTCGCCTCTAATGCATCCTTTGAAGTTTCTTGAAGTTTGGCTCGAGAATCATGATTTAATTACAACGATTGCTGGAATCCTAACAGAGCATAGGTTGACCCCCCTTCTTTGGGGCCGCCCCTCAAATACTGGAAGACTGCTATCATGTCACCCCTAATCCTTCTTTTCATGAAACGTAGACATCCCCAGTTTCTGCAACCGGTCTTCATGTGTTTTTAGCTTCCAGCCCCTTTGTTGCTCTTCTCTGCACTCTTTCCAGAGTCTTAGTGTCTTGTTTTTAATATGGTTGGTGACCAGGGGTGGGGGTGGGGTAGGGGGGCTTCAAAAATTTGAGCAACTGTTTCTCTGCCCAATTGCTGGGTGCACCACAGGGGAGGGGGGCCTTTTCGCTCTCCCTGGGCGCAGGGAGCTTTCCTTGAGGCTCCGGGAGGGCGAAAACGGTTCCCTGAGCTCCAGAGGCCCTCTAGAGGTCAGAAACGGGCTTGTTTCCGGCCTTCCGGAGCCTCCCGGAGGCCTGTTTTTCACCCTCCCTGATCCTCTGCATGGGCTCTATACTTATCTAGGATGTCAAACAGGCCGCATGGAGACTCTTGGGAGAGGGTGGGGTGGGTGGGGCCAGCCAGAGGTGGGATTTCCTGGTTCACTGGGCTGGCCATAAAATTAGCTACCAGTTAATTGTTTGCGCAAACTGGGGCAAACTGGTAGCAGCCCACCCCTGGTGGTGACCAAACCTGGATGCAGTATTCCAAGTGTGCTCTTACTAAAGCAGTCTATAGCGCGACTATTGCTTTAATCAATCAATCAGAACAAAGCCAGAAGGGACCTTGAAGGTGCTCTAGTCCAGCCTGCAGCTCAAGCAGAACACCCTATATACCATTTCAAATAGAGATGAGGGTCTGGTCTTTTATTAAAAATCTCCAGTGGTGATGAAGCACCCACAATTTTGGGAGGCAATTTTGGGGTTCTCGTTCTGCTTTATGCACTCTTCTGGATTCTTCCTTCGGGGTTCTGCGTTCTGTATTAGGCAATCTGTTCTGTATTTTACATTCTGTATTTATTTTGGGTTCTGCACTCTGCATTCTCTTTATTCTACATCTGGGTTCTGCATTCCATATTATGCACTCTATTCTGTACTCTACATTCTGTATTTATTCTGTATTCTTGGTTCTGCATTCTGTATTTATTCCGCGTTTTATATTCTGCATTCTGTATTTATTCTGTATTTCATATTTTGCATTCTGGGTTCTGCATTCTGTATTATGCACTCTATTCTGTACTCCACATTCTGCATTTATTCTGTATTCTGGGTTCTGCATATCTGGATTCCCTATTTTGCATTCTGTATTTATTTTGTGTTCTGTATTCTGCATTCTGGGTTCTGCACTGTGTGTTATGCGCTCTATTCTACATTCTATATTATATGTTCTGCATTCCGGGTTTTCTATTCTGGGTTCTATTCTGCATTCTGTATTCTGGGTTCTCTTTATTCTGGGTTCTGCATTTATTCTGTATTCTGCATCTGGGTTCTGCATTCTGTATTATGCACTCTATTCTGTAGTCTACATTCTGTATTTATTCTGCGTTCTGGGTTTTGTATTCTGCATTCTGTATTTTTTCTGGGTTTTGTATTCTGCATTCTGGGTTCTGCATTCCGTATTATGCACTCTATTCTGCATTCTGCATTCTGGGTTCTGTATTCTGCATTTTTGGGTTCTGCATTCTGTAATATCTAGTCTGTACTGTATTTATTTGGCATTGTGTTCTGTATTTGGCTTTATCTATTCTGTACACTGCCTTATACATTCTGTATTTATTCTGTGTTCTGCATTCTGTATTTATTTGACATTCTGTATCCACCATTTTGCATTCTGTATTTTTTCTACATTTTGTATTCGGCATTTTCCATTCTGTAACTATTCTGCATTCTGCAGTTATTCTGCAATTGCATCCCTCATGGAAATGAAAGTCAGTGTGTGGGAAACCAGATTTGTTTAATGACTGCACGATTCACTTAACAACTGAAGTGGTTTGTTTAACATCTGTGGCAAGAGAGGGCGTAAAACAATGTGCAAATCACTTAATGGCCTTGTTTAGCAAAGGACATTGTGGGTTTGATTGTGGTCATAAGTTGAGGACAACTTACCCACATTGTATTAATGAAACAGAGATGTAGGTCCAGAAATATATTTGTAAAAACCACCAGAACAGACAAAAGGTCCACTTAACAATCACAGATTTATTTATTTATTTTTGTTTATGCCATTTCAAACCATTTATCGCAAAACGTGTATTCGTTAAATCATTCAAGTCCCTAAAGACAGATCCGGGTAGGAAAAAAAAATCAGTAGTATCAAGGCCTCACATGAAATATCTCATTTTATCCCAGTTCAAATATAATTTTATCATTTTGAAAAGAACACCGGTACTTCTATACCTTTGTTTTTTGCGAGCGATCAAACAATTGAAAAACTCCTCAACCGTTATTGCTTTTTGGACTTTTACCGAAGAATGACGCCGGAGCTAACATTAAAAAGATGGCCAGTGCAAATTCTCTGTCCCCCCAAATTATTTACGAAATTTGAACGGACACGCACGCCTGCTATTCAAGAACAATTATTGCTGGAAACTGTGCTTTGGCATGCAGCAAAACAACAAACACATTTTTAATGCATATTTTCCTTGCGATCAGCTTTATAAAGCCTGGATATCTTCTATACTAAATGGGTTTAGAACTATGCATAGTTTAAAAACATATACATACATACATACATACATACATACATACATACACACACACACACACATACATATATGTATACATACACACACATGCACACATACACACATTATATATATATATATATTATATATATATATATATATATATATATATATATATATATATATATATACACACACACACACATACACACATACAACATATATATATCTGTGTACACACACACACACACACACACACACATATTGGCCCCTCTGGGTTTCCTGCTCAGCTGGCAGAATTTTCCCCGAAATCAGTTTTAAACTAGGTACATATACTATCTTTTGCATTTAAAAAAAATGCACATTTAAAAAAAACACCAGGTGCAATAAGGCTTACGGGCGAAAGGAACAAGTGCATCAAAACAACACATTTTTGTGCATCTTTTCCTTGCAATCAGCTTTATAAACTTGGGACATCTACTATATACTAAATGGGGTTAGTATTATGCATAGGTTTTTTTTTTACAGGGGTGGGTTTCAGCTGGTTCACGCCGGTTTGGCCAAACCAGATGTTAATTTTACATCCAGTTGGGTGAACCGGTAGTTCCGACGACTGGCTGGTCCTGCCTCCAGAGAGCCTCCGTAGACCATGGGGGGGGGGAAACTGACCCCCTGCAACCCGTTTTCGCTCCCATGGTGGTGCAGGAGGCCGACTAGGCTATGCCCACCATGGTCACGCCCACCCAGCAACCGGGCAGAGAACAATAAGGCATACGGGTGAATTATAATTGCATAGCTAATGCAGGTTTGGCATGTCTGGGGGGGATTTCTCGCGGCAACTTCCGCGCCAAAAGCCAAGGCCACTTGTGAGTTTTCAAGGCACAAATTTTTACAAGTTTTAATTCCCGTCTCAGTGCTTAAAGCGTCAAAAGAATTCCATTGGCATAGCATATCGGACAGAAGTGTATGTAGGAAAACCTAGATAAACTCAGGTCTTTCCTTCCCTAATAAATCAATTTGATTGCAATTGACTCAGACTATCAAACCCCCAAAGAAGAAGAAAAAAACAAACTTTAATTAAAAAATAGATTCAGAGAAGGAAGGAGGGAGCATTTTGCCCTACTGCCAAAACTTCTCCTGAATGAAATTCTTAAAATTTCACCCGCTTAAGAGAAAGTTGAGCAGCTTAATTCTAGAAATAGGTCTTATTTCTACTTAGCGATTGCAAAATTCAAGCATTTTAATTCTAGAAGTAGGTCTTATTTCTGGGGAAGAATTGCAAAATTCTTTACTGTACTCCCAAACCCACGAGCAAAAATGGACTGATTCTTCCCTCTCCATTGCCTGCACCCTGAAAAATTATTTGGAATTTTTTTTTTTAATCAGCACATTGTTCAAAAACATCCCTCCATCTCCCTCACCTACACATTGAAAAGTCATCTATTTTTAAATCAGCAATAGACTGGTCTCCATTGAATATAAAAATTATTTCCCCACTGGCAACTCAAAACCTTGGGAAAAAATGAATGCTAAATTATTTTTTCCTTTGCTGCTTCATTGTGCTTCTCCTTTCCCATTTGGTGGAAAGAATGTGAATTCTTTACATTGTAAAATTTAAAAAAAAAAAGTTTAGGGTGAACCATTCATCAAAGCCGTTCTGCATTTCGGAAAATTACAGAAGAGGGGAGGCATCGTTTATTTATTAAATTTTTATGCTGCCCAGTGTCGCTACCTCCATCAGAAGGCTGGCGTACAAAATTTAATAAACAAAGAATACATATATCATTTTAATGTAATCCAGAGAAAACTCTGGGAAATGGGATCTGGGCTGTGGGATGGGAACAGATATCCTTCCTTTTAAATAATTCCCAAAATTAGAATTTTGAGAACAAAAATGGATATAACTTTTAGTTATATCTATTGAAAAATGGACAATGGACAAAACAAAAATCTTATAGATTACAGATTAACAGAGTTGGGAGGGATCTTGTAGGTCATCTAGTCCAACCCCTCACCCAAGCAGGAGACTCTACACCAGTGGTGGGATTCACATTTTTTTACTATCAGTTCTGTGGGCATGGCTTGGTGGGCATGGCAGGGGAAGGATACTATAAAATCTCCATTCCCTCCCCACTCCTGGGGGAAGGTTACCATCATTTCTCTGAACTACTCAACATTTCCACTACCGGTTCTCCAGAACTGGTCAGAACCTGCTGAATACCCACCTCTGCCTTACACCCTTTCTGACAGTCCAATCTCTTCTTGAACATCTCAACCTAGGTTAGCCAAAAGACCATCAGAGGCTGGTCTACAAAATCATATAGGGTTTCCTGCTTGAGCAGGGGATTGGACTAGAAGACCTCCAAGGGTCCCTTCCAACTCTGCTCTTCTGTTAAGAGGAAGAGGAGAAAGAGAAGAGAAAGGTCTCCTGCATTAGGGGGTTCGACTAGATGACCTCCAAGGTCCCTTCAAACTGTTATTCTGAGAAGGAGGAGGAAGAGAAAAGGAGACGGAGAGAAGGGTTTCCTGTCTGAGTAGAGGGTTGGACTAGAAGACCTCCAAGGTCCCTTCCAACTCTGTTCTTCTGTTAAGAGGAAGAGGAGGAGAAAGAGGAGAGAAGGATCTCCTGCATGAGTAGGGGGTTGGACTAGATGACTTCTAAGGTCCTTTCTCACCCTGTCATTCTATGATTCTGTAAGGGTCTCCTGCTTGAGTAGAGGGTTGGACTAGGCGGCCTCCAGGGTCCCTTCCAACTCTATGACTCTGTTCTTCTGTTCTTGTTTACAGTCTATAAAAACTTTCCTGAAGCTCTGAGGTTGAAGGCTGATGATTCACCTAGGCTTTTACAGTTATTTATTTATTTTTGGATTTTCTGTTTCTCTTTTTGCCCCACCAAGATTGAGCTGTGAAATTCCCTTTATTTTAATGTAAAACTTTGAAACATTTGGCTGTCCCTCTGTCCCTGGATTTGGAGGGCATTTGGATATTTGGCAAATGGAATTAGCCACCCAATTTCCTTCTTTCTTTCTTTCTTTCTGTTTTTTTAGGGCGTAGGTTGAGGTTACGGGAGTTGGGAGCAAACAACTCCTTGCCGGTTACTACCGCTCCTTACTCACGGATCTGCCACGTAGCTAAGACTCTGCCTTAAAAAGGGATTGATTGTCTAAACAGGCAGAGTTGGCTAATCCCATTTTTTTCCCCACACAATAATAATAATAATAATTTGCAAACTGGAGTGTTTGAAATTTAGCACAGATATTTTCTGGCTTTTTAACACGGGGCCGAAGAGGAATCCTTGGCTATTTTGTTCTTTCGATCTCAGTTACACTTGGGGTTATTTCTGCCTGCCTTCCCGAATCGATTTGAAATATTAATCCATCTTTTATGGCTTTTGATGTCCCCTCCTCTCACATAGAGCTGTCAAATTATCTCTAGTGTCGTGCTTATTAAAAAAGGAGTGTGTAAAAAGTAGCTCAATCTTCCACCAAACACTTGTGTAACCAATTTACACAAACATTAAGTTCTTGCTTGACCAATTTAACCAACTGAACAAAAGGCTGGTTAAACAGTTGTTTCACCAATTTAACCAATCTACCCAAATTTAACCAAACCCTAGTTAAACACTCAATCAACCAATTTACGCAACACACTAAATACTTGGCTAAGCAGTTGAACCAAGCCCTAATTAAATACTTGTTTAACTAATTTAAGCAATCACCCCAGTTTAACCAAATACCAATTAAAAGACTTATTTACAACTAGTGTTTATAAAAACACTAGTTAAACACTTGTTTGACCAATTCAAACAAAGACTAGTTAAACACTTATTTAACCAATTTAAGTGATTTACTCGTTTAACCAACTTAACCAATCTACCCAATTTAACTAAATACCAGTTAAAACTTATTTACTTATTTATTAACTTATTTATAACTACTGTTTATAAAAACACCAGTTACACAATTGTTTAACCAATTTAAACAAACACTAGTTAAATACTGGTTTAACCAATTTAACCAATCTACCCAATTTAACCGAACACTAAATACCTGTTTAACCAATTTAACCAATGTACTTGTTTAACCAATTTAACCAATCTACCCAATTTAACAAAAAAACTAGTTAAACACTAGTTTAACCAAACTACCCGATTTATGCAAACCCATTTAACCAAACACGAGTTAAACACTTGTTTAAAAAACAAAATGTAATGAAGAGCAAGGTGCATTGAGCAAAGGAATAAAAACTCGGTCTTAAAACAAGGCATTCCCTAATTCCGTTAAATTTCATTTCGGCACATTTTTTTAAAGCATCATTCTTTATAGTTTTTCCCCAACCAGGACAACTTTTGAGAGGTGTGGACTTCAATTCCCAGAATTCCTCAGCTAGACACATCAGAATTCTGGGAGTTGAAGTCCCCACTTTTTAAAGTTGCCAATGAAGCTTTGAGTCCAGCTTTTTGCAACCTTGTGCAAATCTTTAGCAAATCTTAAAAACACAACAACTAAATTCCCTCGAATTTAGCCGTTCCCGGGAGGGTCCCGTTTGTTGTAATCCATGCAGAACAAACACACTTCCATTTGTGTACGAAGCTTCGTTGCGTTCTGCCAACCTCTCATTTTATGGGGGGAAAAGGCACTTTTTCACCAACCGATCCAGAAATCTTTTTTTTTTTCCTCCTTTGTTTTCATCTAGAAATCTTGGCGAAAGTTATTTCAAGAGGCCCCAACTTTTCTATCGCCAGGAATTATATATTTGGCGGCGAACTGGGTCTATTTTTCGAACCGCCAGAGTTGGTTTTTATCTGATGGATTACACGTCCTCATCTTTACGTCGGCGCGGCCCTCGGGCGTACGATAAGCGCTCAGACATTTGGCAGAGTGCGGGTGGTAGATGGTGCCATCTTTCTTAAAATGCCAGATGATGATTTCTGGCACGGGAGACTTATCTTTCGGACAATTTCTCATGCCGACAAAATCCTTCTGCTCCGGCACTTCGGCGCAGAGTTCAGTCACCGAGTTGAAACGGATTTCCAGATTGGAGGTGTATTCAAAGAACTGGTTGCCGCCTTGGCCGTGGCATCCGAAAAGGCTCACGTGGGCCCCGGTGGGATTGTGTTCCGGTGAGTTGTAATCCAAACATTCGGACGAGATGCCCAGGTTGTGGATGGCGCCGTGCCAGCCGGGCCGATCCTCTGGGACATGTAAATTGGGGAAGACGGTTTTTAAGTACCAGTCGAAATCCTTACACTGCAGACGCTGCCGTAAGACTTTCCGTTCGGAGAGATCGCCAAAGTTCTCCTTCCGTGCTGGAGGATTCCGATTGTAGAAATGTTCTTTGTAGTGGTCCATCCAGACTTCGGCGGCTCGGGCGGTGTTCTGTAGAAAGTTAGGCCTGGCGTACGGGGCCCGTTTCGGAAAGACGTGCCCGACATGGGAACACGGATGGATTTCCAAGACGCCGCCACACTGCCAGACGCGGAAAGAGAGCTCCAAGTTCTCCCCACCCCAGACATCCATCCCAGTGTCATACGTGCCGAGATACTCGAAGTATTTTCTGCTGACGGCAAACAGGCCGCCGGCCATGGTGGGCGAGCGGATGGAGTCCACTTTGGACTTCCGGCGTCGCCGCTCGTAGTCGGGCACCACCTGCCACTGGAAGGTGAGACGCCAGTCAAAGCCACCGATCATGGGCTCACCGGACTGCATGTAAAACTCGAAAGTGTTCCAATCGATAGTGTCGATGACTGGGCAGATGACGACGGAATCGTTCTGGGCGATGCGTTCCAGCAAGGGCTCCAGCCACCCGGGGACGCACTCGCAGTGGCAATCCAGGAAGGTGAGGACTTCACCGGTGGCGAAGGTGGCGCCGATCAGCCGGGCCCGCACCAGCCCTTCCCGCTTCTGGGTGCGGATCAGCCGCACCCTGGGCAGGCGGCTGAGGTAGGCCTCCAGCTGGGCCTTCAGGTACGCCCGGTCGCTGAGGTCATCCACCAGGATGACCTCTTTGAGGACAACGGCTGGGCTGGTTTCCAGGACGCTGTGGACCGTCCGCAGGAGGGTGGACCAGGCCTCGTTGTAAAAGGCGATGACCACTGAGGTGGTGGGCAGATGGCGGTACTCGTAGACCTTGGCTCGGCACTCGGGCATCCGCCCATCCTTGATGTGACGGTGGAGGGAGATGCGGTCGCTCACATAGATGTTGATGGCGTAGCGCTCCAGCAAGCTTTCCTCCTGGCGCTTCTGTTCCCCATCCAAGCTCAGGTGGGAGGCCTTGCCCCATTCTCCTGGCGCTGAGGGATCTGGAGGGGGCTTGGGCTGGACCGGTTGGGAAAGTTGCTCGGGCCCCGGGGAGGCAAGACTCCCGGGGGTCGCTCTTCTTCCGGCTCGGGCGCCCGTGGGCGCCCCGAAAGGAGACAGAGAGAGAGGCAGCTGGAGTGCCAGCAAAGCCGCCGCGCACAACAAGCCTAAAAGCGCGCAGCCACGGCGGGCCAGGCGGGTTCGCATGGCCGAGGAGGAGGAGAGGTGGCCGTAGTAGCGAGGACGAGCGGCGGAGAAGGAGGAAGAGAAGGCAACCAGCGCCTCCTCCTCCTCCTCCCGCTCCGCCCGCCCAGCCGGGACGCGCGCGGTTGTTGCAAAGGCGAGATTGTCTGTCCCCTGCGCTTTTTGCTTCGCTTGCAGGCACGCTTGCTTTTGCCTGTTGCTCAAGGACTGCGCGCTCCGGGCGGGTTTTAGCGGGCGGCTGGGGAGGGAGAGGAAAAGGGGGGCTTCCCCTTCCCCCGGTTTCTTTCCAGGGAGGCGTCTCCCCCCCCCCATGGAAAAAGAGGGCCCCGCGAAGGCCCGGCGGGGAGATTGCGAGAAGAAAGGCGAGTGCGGGGGGAGGGGGAAGATTGCGAGGTTGGTTTGGACTAAAGACTTCGGACGGCGTGTTGTTCCTTGCGTCTCTCTGTCTGTCTGTGTATCATCAATCTTTCTTTCTCTGTCATCTATTATTTAACTATCAATCATCTATTTATTTCTATATTCTATTTAGTATTTGTATCTTTCTTTTATCATCTATTATTTACATATCAATCACCTATTTATCATGCATATCTATCTATCATCTATCTTTATTTATCAATCATCCATTTGTTATATCTCTCATCTATTATATACCTATCAATCATCTGTATTTATCAATCTATTTACCATCTATCAATCTATTATCTTTTATTATCTTACGTTATTTACGTATCAATCATCTATTTTTCATCTATATATATCTTCAGCATCATCAATTAACCTTGCTAAAACTATATATATTCTGCTATATATATTCACTGTGATTAATATGTGTGTGTATATCTACATACATGTATGGATATGCATATACATAGACACACACATCAATCGTGTGTGTGTGTGTGTGTGTGTGTGTGTGTGTGTGTGTGTACTGTGTGGGAAGGGAGAAAGAAAGAGAAAGAATAGAATAGAATAGAATAAAGAATAGAATAGAATAAGGAATAGAATAGAATGGAATGTTATGGAATAGAATAGAATAAGGAATACAATGGAATGGAATAGAATGGAATAGAATGGAATAGAATAGAATAAGGAATGGAATGGAATAGACTAGAATAAGGAATAGAATAGAATAGAATAGAATAGAATAGAATAGAATGAGGAATGGAATGGAATAGAATAGAATAAGGAATAGAATGAAATAGAATAGAATAAGGAATGGAATGGAATAGACTAGAATAAGGAATAGAATAGAATAGAATAGAATAGAATAGAATAGAATAGAATAGAATGAGGAATGGAATGGAATAGAATAGAATAAGGAATAGAATGAAATAGAATAAGGAATAGAATAGAATAAGGAATAGAATAGAATGGAATAGAATAGAATAAGGAATAGAATAGAATTGAACAGAATAGAACAGAACAGAATAGAATAGAATAGAATAGAATAAGGAATAGAAAATAGAATAAGGAATAGAATGGAATGTTATGGAATAGAATAGAATGGAATAGAATAGAACGGAAGGGAACGGAACAGAACAGAACAGAATAGAATAAGGAATAGAATAGAATGGAATAAGGAATAGAACGGAATGGAATAGAATAGAATGGAATGGAATGTTATGGAAAAGAATAGAATAGAACGGAATAGAACAGAACAGAACAGAATAGAATAAGGAATAGAATAGAATGGAATGTTTTTGAATAGAATAGAATGGAATGGAATAGAATAGAAAAAGGAATAGAATAGAATGGAATGTTATGGAATAGAATAGAATAGAATAAGGAATATAATGGAATGTTTTTGAATAGAATAGAATAAGGAATAGAATGGAATGGAAGAGAATGGAATGTTATGGAATAGAATAGAATAGAATGGAATAGAATAACGAATAGAATAGAATAGAATGGAATGTTATGGAATAGAATGGAATAGAATAGAATAGAATAAGGAATACAAGAGAAGAGAAGAGAAGAGAATAAGGAATAGAATGGAATGGAATAGAATAAGGAATAGAATGGAATGTTATGGAATAGAATAGAATAAGGAATAGAATAAGGAATAGAATAGAATAGAATAGAATAGAATAGAAGAGAATAGAATAAGGAAGAGAATAGAATAGAATAAGGAATAGAACGGAATGTTATGGAATAGAATAGAATAGAATAGAATAGAATAGAATAAGGAATGGAATGGAATAGAATAGAATAGAATAGAATAGAATAGAATAGAATGGAATGGAATAAGGAATAGAATAGAATGGAATGGAATATAATATAATATTATAGAATGGAATGGAATATAATATAATATAGAATAGAATAAGGAATAGAATGGAATGCAATGCAATGCAACAGAATAGAATAAGGAATAGAATAGAATAGAATAAGGAATGGAATGGAATGGAATGGAATAGAATAGAATAAGGAATAGAATAGAATAGAATAAGGAATAGCGTAGAATGGAATGTTATGGAATAGAATAGAACAGAATAAGGAATAGAATGGAATGGAATAGAATAAGGATGGAATGGAATGGAATAGAATAAGGAATAGAATAGAATGGAATGTTATGGAAAAGAATAGAATAGAATAAGGAATAGAATAGAATGGAATAGAATAAGGAATAGAATAGAATAAAGAATAGAATGGAATGGAACGGAATAGAATAGTAGAATAAGGAATAGAATAGAATAAGGAATGGAATAGAATAAGGAATAGAATAGAATAGAATAAGGAATAGAATGGAATGGAATATAATAGAATAAGGAACAGAATGGAATGGATGGAATGGAATAGAATAGAATAAGGAATAGAATAGAATGGAATGGAATAGAATAGAATAAGGAATAGAATGGAATGGAATAGAATGGAATAGAATAGAATAAGGAATAGAATAGAATGGAATGGAATAGAATAGAATAAGGAATAGAATAGAGTAGAATGGAATGGAATGGAATAGAATAGAATAGAACAGAACAGAACAGAACAGAATAGAATAGAATAGAATAAGGAATAGAATGGAATAGAATAGAATAAGGAATAGAATGGAATGGAATAGAATGGAATAGAATAGAATAAGGAATAGAATAGAGTAGAATAGAATGGAATGGAATAGAATAGAATAGAATTTAATGTTTTTGAATAGAATAGAATGGAATAGAATAGAATAGAATGGAATGTTATGGAATAGAATAGAATAGAATAAGGAATAGAATGGAATGGAAGAGAATAGAATAGAATAAGGAATAGAATGGAATGGAATAGAATAGAATATTATAGAATAGAATAAGGAATCGAATGGAATGGAATGGAATCGAATAGAATCGAATCGAATCGAATAGAATAGAATAGAATAGAATAAGGAATAGAATGGAATGGAATAGAATATAATATTATAGAATAGAATAGAATAAGGAATAGAATAGAATGGAATGGAATAGAATAGAATGGAATGGAATCGAATAGAATAAGGAATAGAATAGAATAGAATAGAATAGAATAGAATAAGGAATAGAATGGAATGGAATAGAATAGAATATTATAGAATAGAATAAGGAATAGAATAGAATGGAATGTTATGGAATAGAATAGAATAGAATAGAATAGAATAGAATAAGGAATAGAATGTTATGGAATAGAATAGAATAGAATAAGGAATAGAATGGAATGGAATAGAATATAATATTATAGAATAGAATAAGGAATCGAATGGAATGGAATGGAATGGAATCGAATAGAATCGAATAGAATAGAATAGAATAGAATAGAATGGAATCGAATAGAATATAATATTATAGAATAGAATAGAATAGAATAAGGAATAGAATAGAATGGAATGGAATAGAATAGAATAAGGAATAGAATAGAATAGAATAGAATAGAATAAGGAATAGAATGGAATGGAATAGAATAGAATATTATAGAATAGAATAAGGAATAGAATAGAATGGAATGTTATGGAATAGAATAGAATACAATAGAATAAGGAATAGAATGGAATGGAATAGAATAGAATAGAATAGAATAGAATAGAATAGAATAGAATAGAATAAGGATTAGAATGGAATAAGGAATAGAATAGAATAGAATAAGGAATAGAATGGAATGGAATAGAATAGAATAAGGAATAGAATAGAACAGAATAGAACAGAACAGAACAGAATAGAATAGAATAGAATAGAATAGAATAAGGAATGGAATGGAATGGAATGAAATAGAATAGAATAAGGAATAGAATAGAATGGAATGCAATGCAATAGAATAGAATAAGGAATAGAATAGAATGGAATGGAATAGAATAAGGAATGGAATGGAATAGAATAGAATAGAATAAGGAATAGCATAGAATGGAATGTTATGGAATAGAATAGAACAGAATAAGGAATAGAATGGAATGGAATAGAATTGAACAGAATAAGGAATAGAATAGAATAGAATAAGGAATGGAATGGATTAGAATGGATTAGAATAGAATAGAATAAGGAATAGAATGGAATGGTATGGAATAGAATAGAATAAGGAATGGAATAGAATAGAATAAGGAATAGAATAGAATAGAATAGAATAGAATAGAATAGAATAGAATAGAATAAGGAATGGAATGGAATAGAATAGAATAGAAGAGAATAAGGAAGTGAAGAGAAGAGAATAAGGAATGGAATCGAATCGAATAGAATAAGGAATAGAATAGAATGGAATGGAATGGAATAGAGTAGAGTAGAATGGAATGGAATGGAATAGAATAGAATAGAATAGAATAGAATAAGGAATAGAATGGAATGGAACGGAATAGAATAGAATAGAATAAGGAATAGAATAGAATAAGGAATAGAATAGAAAGGAATGTTATGGAATAGAATAGAATGGAATGGAATAGAATAGAATATTATAGAATAGAATAAGGAATCAAATGGAATGGAATCGAATAGAAAAGAATAGAATAGAATGGAATGGAATAGAATAGAATATTATAGAATAGAATAGAATAAGGAATAGAATAGAATGGAATGGAATAGAATAGAATAAGGAATAGAATAGAATAGAATAGAATAAGGAATAGAATGGAATGGAATAGAATAGAATATTATAGAATAGAATAAGGAATAGAATAGAATGGAATGTTATGGAATAAAATAGAATAGAATAGAATAAGGAATAGAATGGAATGGAATAGAATAGAATAGAAGAGAATAGAATAAGGATTAGAATGGAATAAGGAATAGAATAGAATAGAATAAGGAATAGAATGGAATAGAATAGAATAAGGAATAGAATGGAATGGAATAGAATAAGGAATGGAATGGAATAGAATAGAATAGAATAAGGAATAGCATAGAATGGAATGTTATGGAATAGAATAGAACAGAATAAGGAATAGAATGGAATGGAATAGAATAGAACAGAATAAGGAATAGAATAGAATAGAATAAGGAATGGAATGGAATGGATTAGAATGGATTAGAATAGAATAGAATAAGGAATAGAATGGAATGGTATGGAATAGAATAGAATCAGGAATGGAATGGAATAGAATAGAATAGAATAAGGAATAGCATAGAATGGAATGTTATGGAATAGAATAGAACAGAATAAGGAATAGAATGGAATAGAATAGAACAGAATAAGGAATAGAATAGAATAGAATAAGGAATAGAATGGAATGGAAGAAAATAGAATAGAATAAGGAATAGAATAGAATGGAATGTTATGGAATAGAATGGAATGTTATGGAATAGAATAGAATAAGGAATAGAATAGAATAGAATGGAATGTTATGGAATAGAATAGAATGGAATGGAATGGAAAAGAATAAAATAGAATAGAATAGAATAGAATAAGGAATAGAATAGAATGGAATGTTATGGAATAGAATAGAATAGAATAAGGAATAGAATGGAATGGAATAGAATAGAATATTATAGAATAGAATAAGGAATCGAATGGAATGGAATGGAATAGAAAAGAATAGAATAGAATAGAATAGAATAGAATAGAATAAGGAATAGAATTGAATGGAATAGAATAGAATAAGGAATAGAATGGAATGGAATGGAATAGAATAGAATAGAATAGAATAAGGAATAGAATGGAATGGAATAGAATAGAATATTATAGAATAGAATAAGGAATAGAATAGAATGGAATGTTATGGAATAGAATAGAATAAGGAATAGAATGGAATAGAATAGAATAAGGAATAGAATAGAATAGAATAAGGAATAGAATGGAATAGAATAGAATAAGGAATAGAATAGAACAATAGAACAGAACAGAATAGAATAGAATAGAATAAGGAATGGAATGGAATGGAATGAAATAGAATAGAATAAGGAATAGAATAGAATGGAATGCAATGCAATAGAATAGAATAAGGAATAGAATAGAATGGAATGGAATAGAATAAGGAATGGAATGGAATAGAATAGAATAGAATAAGGAATAGCATAGAATGGAATGTTATGGAATAGAATAGAACAGAATAAGGAATAGAATGGAATGGAATAGAATAGAACAGAATAAGGAATGGAATGGATTAGAATAGAATAGAATAAGGAATAGAATGGAATGGTATGGAATAGAATAGAATAAGGAATGGAATGGAATAGAATAAGGAATAGAATAGAATGGAATAGCATAGAATAGAATAGAATAGAATAAGGAATGGAATGGAATAGAATAGAAGAGAAGAGAAGAGAATAAGGAAGTGAAGAGAAGAGAATAAGGAATGGAATCGAATGGAATAGAATGGAATAGAATAGAATAAGGAATAGAATAGAATGGAATGTTATGGAATAGAATAGAATAGAATAGAATAGAATAGAATAGAATAGAATAGAATAGAATAGAATAAGGAATATAATGGAATGAAGAGAATAGAATAGAATAAGGAATAGAATAGAATGGAATGTTATGGAATAGAATAGAATGGAATAGAATAGAATAAGGAATAGAATAGAATGGAATGTTATGGAATAGAATAGAATGGAATAGAATAGAATAAGGAATAGAATAGAATGGAATGTTTTGGAATAGAATAGAATGGAATAGAATAGAATAGAATAGAATAAGGAATAGAATAGAATGGAATGTTATGGAATAGAATAGAATAGAATAAGGAATAGAATGGAATGGAATATAATATAATATTATAGAATAGAATAAGGAATCGAATGGAATGGAATGGAATAGAATAGAATAGAATAGAATAGAACAGAATAAGGAATAGAATGGAATGGAATAGAATATAATATTATAGAATAGAATAAGGAATAGAATGGAATGTTATGGAATAGAATAGAATGAAATAGAATAGAATAAGGAATAGAATAGAATAAGCAATAGAATAGAATGGAATGTTATGGAATAGAATAGAATAGAATAAGGAATAGAATAGAATAAGGAATAGAATAGAATAGAATAAGGAATAGAATGGAATAGAATAGAATAGAATAAAGAATGGAATGGAATAGAATAGAATAGTATAAGGAATGGAATGGAATAGAATAGAATAGAATAAGGAATAGAATGGAATGGTATGGAATAGAATAGAATAGAATAAGGAATGGAATGGAATAGAATAAGGAATAGAATGGAATGGAATAGAATAGAAAAGAATAGAATAGAATGGAATGTTATGGAATAGAATAGAATAGAACAGAATAGAATAAGGAATGGAATGAAATAGAATAGAATAGAATAGAATAGAATAGAATAGAATAGAATAAGGAATAGAATAGAATGGAATGTTATGGAATAGAATAGAATAAGGAATAGAATGGAATGGAATAGAATAGAATAGAATAAGGAATAGAATGGAATGGAATGCAATAGAATAGAATAAGGAATAGAATAATATAAGGAATAGAATGGAATGTTATGGAATAGAATAGAATAGAATAAGGAATAGAATAGAATAATAGAATAAGGAATAGAATAGAATAGAATAGAATAAGGAATAGAATGGAATGTTATGGAATAGAATAGAATAAGGAATGGAATGGAATAGAAGAGAATAGAAGAGAATAAGGAATGGAATCGAATCGAATAGAATGGAATAGAATAGAATAAGGAATAGAATGGAATGGAATAGAATAGAAAAGAATAGAATAGAATGGAATGTTATGGAATAGAATAAGGAATGGAATAAAATAGAATAGAATAGAATAGAATGGAATGTTATGGAATAGAATAGAATAAGGAATAGAATGGAATAGAATAGAATAAGGAATAGAATAGAATAGAATAAGGAATAGAATGGAATAGAATGGAATAGAATAGAATAAGGAATAGAATAGAATAGAATAAGGAGTAGAATGGAATGGAATAGAATAAGGAATAGAATAGAATGGAATAGAATAGAATAAGGAATAGAATGGAATGGAATGAAATAGAATAGAATAAGTAATAGAATAGAATGGAATGCAATGCAACACAATAGAATAAGGAATAGAATAGAATAGAATAAGGAATGGAATGGAATAGAATAGAATAAGGAATAGAATGGAATAGAATAGAATAAGGAATAGAATAGAATGGAATGTTATGGAATAGAATAGAATAGAATAAGGAATAGAATGGAATGGAATGGAATAGAATAGAATAGAATAAGGAATAGAATAGAATAAGGAATAGAATGGAATAGAATAGAATAAGGAATAGAATAGAACAGAACAGAACAGAATAGAATAGAATAGAATAAGGAATGGAATGGAATAGAATAGAATAAGAAATAGAATGGAATGGAATGAAACAGAATAGAATAAGGAATAGAATAGAATGGAATGGAATAGAATAAGGAATAGAATGGAATGGAATAGAATAAGGAATGGAATGAAATAGAATAGAATAGAATAAGGAATAGAATAGAATAGAATGGAATGTTATGGAATAGAATAGAATAGAATAGAATAGAATAAGGAATAGAATGGAATGGAATAGAATAGAATGGAATAGAATAAGGAATAGAATGGAATGGAATAGAATAGAACAGAACAGAATAGAATAGAATAGAATGGAATAAGGAATGGAATGGAATGAAATAGAATAGAATAAGGAATAGAATAGAATGCAATGCAATGCAACACAATAGAATAAGGAATAGAATAGAATAGAATAAGGAATGGAATGGAATAGAATAGAATAAGGAATAGAATAGAATAGAATAAGGAATAGCATAGAATGGAATGTTATGGAATAGAATAGAACAGAATAAGGAATAGAATGGAATGGAATGGAATAGAATAAGGAATAGAATGGAATGGAATAGAATAAGGAATAGAATAGAATAGAATGGAATGTTATGGAAAAGAATAGAATGGAATGGAATGCAATAGAATAGAATAGAATAAGGAATAGAATGGAATAGAATAGAATAAGGAATAGAATGGAATGGAATGGAATAAAATAAGGAATAGAATAGAATGGAATGTTATGGAATAGAATAGAATAGAATAGAATAAGGAATAGAATGGAATAGAATAGAATAGAATAGAATAAGGAATGGAATGGAATAGAATAGAATAAGGAATAGAATAGAATGGAATGTTATGGAATAGAATAGAATAGAATAGAATAGAATAAGGAATAGAATGGAATGGAATGGAATAGAATGGAATAGAATAAGGAATAGAATGGAATGGAATAGAATAGAATAGAATAGAATGGAATAGAATAGAATAAGGAATGGAATGGAATGAAATAGAATAGAATAAGGAATAGAATAGAATGCAATGCAATGCAACACAATAGAATAAGGAATAAAATAGAATAGAATAAGGAATGGAATGGAATAGAATAGAATAGAATAGAATAGAATAAGGAATAGCATAGAATGGAATGTTATGGAATAGAATAGAACAGAATAAGGAATAGAATGGAATGGAATGGAATAGAATAAGGAATAGAATGGAATGGAATAGAATAAGGAATAGAATAGAATAGAATGGAATGTTATGGAAAAGAATAGAATGGAATGGAATGCAATAGAATAGAATAGAATAAGGAATAGAATGGAATAGAATAGAATAAGGAATGGAATGGAATGGAATAAAATAAGGAATAGAATAGAATGGAATGTTATGGAATAGAATAGAATAGAATAGAATAAGGAATGGAATAGAATAGAATAGAATAGAATAGAATAGAATAGAATAGAATAAGGAATGGAATGGAATAGAATAGAATAGAATAGAATGGAATGGAATGGAATGGAATAGAATAGAATAGAATAGAATAGAATAGAATAGAATAGAATAGAATAGAATTCTTTATTGGCCAAGTGTGACTGGACACACAAGGAATTTGTCTTGGTGCAAATGCTCTCGGTGTACACAAAGGGAAAAATATACATTCATCAAGAATCATCAGGTACAACACACTTAATGATAGTCATAGGGTACAATAGGCAATCAAATCATTCTAGGAAACAGTCAATATAAATCGTAAGGATACAAGCGACCAAGTTACAGTCATACAGTCATAAGTGGGAGGGGATGAGTGATAAGGTGTGATGAAAAGATTAATAGTAATAGTAATGCAGACTTTGTAAATAGTTGGACAGTGTTGAGGGAATTATTTGTTTAGCAGAGGGATGGCGTTTGGGGAAAAAGCTGTCCTTGTGTCTAGTTATTCTGGTGTGCAGTGCTCTGTAGCGTCGTTTTGAGGGTAGGAATTGAAACAGTTTGTGTCTGGCATGTGAGGGGTCTGTAGATATTTTCACGGCCCTCTTTTTGACTCAGATAACAGATAATCAGAGTTGGATGGGACCTTGTAGGTCATCTAGCTCATACTCGTGCAATATACAGGTCCTCGATGAAAGGCAGGTTGGTAGTTATTGTTTTTTCCTGCGGTCCTAATGACTTGCTGAAGTCTGTGTCTGTCTTGTTGGGTTGCAGAGCCAAACCAGACAGTTATAGAGGTGCAGATGACAGACTCATCTGTTAGCCCGAACCAGTAGCATTTTTTTTTTCACCTCTTCACCACTTCAACTCTGAGCTCACCACCGGTTCCAGCATCCAACGGCACAAATAAAGTAACTTGCCATCCAATTCACACTTACAGCCATGTCTTCAAAGGGTCACCTTGATCAAAATTGGACTGCTCGGCAACCGTCTCATATTTATGACGGTGGCACTGGTGGTCTCTTTTTTGCAACCTTCTGGATGGCAAAGACAACGGGGACGCCAGATTCAGTTTTAACAACCATTTTACTATGGTGATTCACATAACCATGGCGGCAAGACGCGTCGTAAAAGGAAGCAAAACGTGCCGAGCAAGGGTCTCGCTTAGCAACAGAAATTGGGGTGTCGTAAGTCAAGACCTTGTCACAGGAAATGACTTGCACAACGACCGACTTGCCTAGCAGCCAAAATTCAGATTGTAAGTCGAAGACTGCATGTAGCTAAAAGAAAGACGACGTAGAGGGAGAAAGAGATGGATTGGTAACTTTCCTGAATGTGGCATATGTATTATAGGTAGTCCTTGACTTACGACCAAAATTGCACCCCAAATCTCTGTTGCTAAGCGAGACTGTTAAGTGAGTCTTTGCCTTTGACCTTCCTTGCCACCGGGCTTAAGTGAATCCCTGCAGTTGTTAAGTGAGTTACAACGGTTGTTAAGTGAGTATGGCTTCCCCATTTGATTGCCTGTCATTAGGTCGCAAAAGGGGATTACGTGACACCTCCCGGAACACTGCGACTGTCGTAAATATGAGTCAGTTACCGAGCATCTGAATTCCGATCACTTAAGGGATGCAGCAATGATCGTAAGTGTGAAGAACAGTCATAAGTCACTTTTTTCAGGGCCATTGGAACTTCAAACGGCCACTAAACAACAATTTCAGGTCGTTCTCGACTCACACTTCGTTTACTGACCGTTCAAAGTTACAACAGCCCTAGCCATTTTTTCACACTTAATGACCGTCATGGACTTCTCAGTCGCATGATTGAAATTCACACACTCTGCCACCGACTCATGTTTACAAAGGTGGCAGCCTTCCCCTGGGGTGTTGCGCGATTCACTTTTGCGATCTTCCGTCAAGCAAAGTCAATGCGGGGGGGGGGGGAAGCTGGATTCATTTAATGACCGTGCAACTAACATTGGTTTTTACAATCTGTAAGCCGCCTCGATTCGCCATGGGCGAATAGGCAGCAATATAAGTTCAATAAATAGATAAATAAAAACTTGCTTCATTTAGCAACGTAAAGTTGGGGCTCAATTGTGATCGTAAATGGGTGGGGCTGCTACTGGTTTGCCCCGGTTCAAGCGAACCGGTAGCTAATTTTATCATTTTTTAAGGACCAGTTCGGGGAACCGGCAAATCCCACCTAAAACTCAACAATATACTTTCTATTCGAATAGACATTCATCATGGTCCAGAATAGATATGATTTGGACGTCAACAGAATTATTATCTAATATTCAGGCGGCTGTTTTTGAATGCCGGGTAAGTGCAAGGCCCGCACAGCGGCTCAGGGAGGGTGAAAAACGGGCCTCCCGGGGGCTCCAGAAGGCCAGAAACGAGCTCCAGAGGGCCTCCGGTGCCCGGGAAGGCAACTGTTTTTGGCCTCCTGGAAGCTCAAGGAAAGCCTCCGGAGCCCGGGGAGGGCAAAAATGCCCCGCCCGCCGTGGTGCAGGAGGTCGACTAGGCCACTCCCACCCTGGCCACGGCTCACCGAGCAACAAGGCAGAAAATTTTTGAAGCCCAAAGTGGTCGTAAGTCGAGTATTTTAAAAAGGGTTGAGTCATCCAGGAACAAGTATGTGCAAATGCAAAAACTCGTGATTACACAGTTACGTAAAAGCATGCAACCTGCTTGTTCTTTGTATCTGGAACAGAGACAATTCTTGGGAAACGTTCAGGTCAATATGTAACCAGCCACACCAATACTGTAAGTGTGGAGACACACACTTTAGTCATCACTTTGCCGGTTGTGTAACTCTTGGCTGGAATAAAGAAAAAGAAAGAAAGAGAGAACATCCAGGCCTCTCCAAGACTTCAAAAAAACAAAAAAAAGACTTCAAAAAAAATGGTGATCCAAAGCGGAAACAATTGGAAGAGAATTCAAAGAGTCATGAAAACTGGGAGTTAAAGCAGAAAAAAATGGCAGAGGATTAAAAACAAGAAATGAACATCGGGAGTCAAAGCAGAAAAAAATGGAAAGAAAATTTAAAAAGAAATGTGAGTCAAAGGAGAAAAAAAATGGAAGAGAATTAAAAAAAAAATGAACATCAGGAGCTAAAGCAGAAAAAAATGGAAAGGAAATTTTTGAAAAAGAAATAAAAATTAGGAGCCAAAGCAGAAAAAATTGGAAGAGAATTAAACAAGAAATGCTGAATGGTATATGGCAGCCAGCCAGGTTGGAAAAAGCAGAGCAAGAGAGTCCTTGCATGCAAAGCAGAAATAATTCTGGTTTTTGTGTGTGTATGTTCTTGCTTCAAGAAAATAAGCTAAGTTTGACTGTTGAAAGGATGGAAACCCCTTTCCTTTAACCTTCATCCAGCTTCCAGTTTGTCTTAACCAGGATCCTCCGCCATTTCTAAATTAATCGGCAGCAAGATGCTGATAAGTC
This sequence comes from Notechis scutatus, assembly GCF_049901735.1. Lineage (NCBI taxonomy): Eukaryota > Metazoa > Chordata > Lepidosauria > Squamata > Elapidae > Notechis > Notechis scutatus. The sequence continues at coordinate 1,189,520 of NC_142025.1, read as the reverse complement.
CCACCAGACGTCTCCCAAATATTTCTATTTATTTGTTCTCCATCACTGTGTGTGTGCGTGTATCGAAGAAGAGACTGGTTATCCATCTGTCTGAAATAGTATATAGAATCTTCTGCTTGAGCAGGGGTTTGGACTAGATGACCTCCAAGGTCCCTTCCAACTCTTGTCATTCTATAATTCTATACAGGTCTCTTGCTAGAGCAGGTGTTGGACTAGATGACCTCCAAGGTCCCTTCCAACTCTGTTATTCTGTAAGGGTCACTTGCTTGAGCAGGGGGTTGGACTGGATGACCTCCAAGGTCTCCTGCTTGAGCAGGGGGTTGGACTGGATGACCTCCAAGGTCTCCTGCTTGAGCAGGGGGTTGGACTGGATGACCTCCAAGGTCCCTTCCAGCTCTCTTTTGATTGATTGAAGTAATCCTAAACGGAAGACCACAATTGAGCCCAAAATTTCTGTTGCTAAGACAGACAGTTGTTAAATGAATTTTGCCCCACCTGGTCCCCTCTCTGAACTTGGTAACAGAGTTGTTTAAGTGAATCTGGTTTCCCCATTGATTTTACAGTAAGTCCTCAATCTACAACAGGTCATTTTAGTGACAAGTGTCAACGCCTCTGATTTATGACCATTCCTCACACAAGCATCCCCATGGTGACATGATCAAATTTCAGACGCTCAGAAACTGATTCATATATATGACAGGTTGCGATGTCCCCGGCGGGTCATGTGATCCCCCTTTGGCGACCTTCCGACCTGCAGGAAGCCAGATTCACTTAACGACCATGTGACTCACTGAACAACGGCCGCGATTCCCTTCCAAAATGTGGCAAGAAAGTCATAAAGCAGGACAAAGCTCCCTTTGCAAACATCTTGCTTAGCAACGGACATTTGGGGGCTCAACTGTGGCCGTAAGCCAAGGAGTGGTCAGAAGATCGGAAATGGGGGTTGGACTAGACCTACAAGATCTCTTCCAAGTCTGTTAATCTGAATTTATATGACCCCAGGGCTCTGGTCTGAATGATTTTCATTAAGTCGAGGACTGCCTGTCCAGGAGAAAGCAACAGCACACCGTCAGAAGGTAGTTCTTGACTTACGACCACAACTGAGTCCCAAACATCCATTGCTAAGCGAGACATGGGCTCAGCCAATCTCATTGTACACGTTATGCATTGACAATAAAGGTTAGAAATTTGACATTTGTTCAGTGGGTTTCGCCCCATTTGTCCATCTTTCTTGCCACTGTCATTAAGTGAATCCCTGCGGTTGTTAAGTGAGTCCCACATTCATTAAGTAAATTCAGTTTCCCCATTGATTTTGCTTGTCAGAAGGTCGCCAAAAGGGGATCCCCAGGACACTGCGACCATCATAAATATGAATCAGTCAACCACAGGGAATGATCCAACCGTCATTAAGTGTGAAATACGATCCCAAGCCACTTTTTTCAGCGCCGTCACTTTGAATGGTCGCTAAATTAATGGTTGTAAGTCGAGGACTGCCTCTATTTGGATTTCACCCTGCAAGTCAGGATTTCTCCCCCCACAAAGATACCAAGGCAGTCCTCAATTTATGACGATCATTTAACCCAGTTGTATGTCATGACAGTCATTAAGTGGGTCATCCATGACCAGATCTTTTCTTTCTGGGGTCGTCGTTAAGTGAATCCAGGTGTCAAGAGGGAGCTTGTACACTTGCCTCACAGGCCCTAGAAAGGTTTTAAATAAAGAAATTAAAAATAAATAAGAGGATTGTTTTTCCTCTAGTCAATTTTTTTCTTCCTGCTTCTGAGGCATTCACAAATGCAGCAACGGGCCCTAAACCTGTTTTTGGGTCTACTTACTACACGCATTAAGCACAAACGTCCCGTCCACACAACCAAGTCCCCTCCACAAACACGAAGGAGGCTGAATTCCCGTCCTCCCTCCGAGTTTTTTCCCCCCACTTTTTGCCCGGGTCCAAAGGTGGCGGGAGAACTCGGGTCAACGAACTCTCGATTCCGCGTCGTGTGAACCCGCCACACACAAAAAAAAAGCGCGGGAAAACAAACCAAATACCCAACAACAAAGCGCAGGAAAAAAAAAATCAGGGCCTCAACTCTCCTCACATTCCATTTTGGCAACCGCGTCACCATGGCAGCGAAAGAGGCCCTCCGATTGGGCAAGCAGCGGCTGTGACGTTAAGGAGGCGGGGCGGCGAAAGACCGGAGGCTTTCTTGGGAAAGTTGGCAACCTTCAAAGGCCCTCAAGGACGAACGCGAGACACTTCCCGAAAAGGGCGGAAGTGCGTCATTTTTCCGGGGCGGTGAAAGACTCCAGGCCTTCGACTCACCTAATCCTCGATTAGAAGCCGGCCGGCGAGTGAGACCGGAAGATCGGAGATATTCTGAGGTGAGCCCGGTGGCCTGGAGGGGAGCTCTCCCGCTGTTCCCCGGTGGCCTGAGGGAAAAGTGGACTGACCTTCCCCATCACCCCCAACCTTGCCGCCGCGGGGAGCATACGATGCCCATCATCCCCGGCCGCATGTCCACGGGTTAGGGTTACCTTCCCCCCTCCCCCTTGTGCGATCCTGGGCTTGTATATTCTGTTAATGCCATTTTTTATCATATAATATTATAATAGATTAGATTAGATTGGATTATATGGATAGGGTTGTTTAATAATTTTATATATATATAAAATGTGTGTGTGTGTGTGTGTATAATATATGTGAATATATAATATATAAAATTTAGAGTTACTTTAAATGAGATGGGTGGTGTAATTTCCTAAAGAAAATCGTAATTTTAGTTCATTTGATTATATAAAATATGATAAAGATAGATAGATAGTATTTTATATAAACAAAAATATATATAATCAAAAGAATATATTTCCTCTAAGCTTTCCAGAGTCGCTTCAGCTCTAAGAAGGCATGTGTATATATAATTTACATTTAATAAAATGATACAGGATGTATACTTTAATAGATCAATACATTATACATCTATAGGAGATTGAATATAAATATAATTGTACCCATTATATGTACAATTGAAATTTCATAGATCAGTACATTATACATATAATTGAAATTTAATAAATCAATACATGATATGGATAAAACTTAAATTTAAGAAATCAGTACATTATTATTTTAAATTTCATAAATCAATACACTATATAATTTACTAGATTAATATATTTTATATATATATAATTTAAATTTCCTAAGTTCAATATATGTAAAAGTGAAATTTCATAGTTCAATACATGTATAATTTAAATTTCATAGTTCAATACATGTATATTAAATTTCATAGATCAATGCATTGTATATATAACTGAAGTTTAGTAAATCAATACATTATATAAATTTAAGAAATCAGTCCATTATATCTATATTAAATTATATCTATATTAAATTTCATAAGTCATCAATACACTATAATTAATCATAAATCAATACACTATAATTTACCAGGTCAATATATTCTGTATATAATTAATAGATCAATATATTATATGTATAATATTTCATAAACTGGTACATTATATATACAAAATTAAAATTTAATAAATCAGTACATGTGTGTGTGTAAGTATACATTTATAAATGTATAAATTTAAACGTGTGTCTGTATTTGTATTTGAGTGCATGTATATGTAATATGTATATGTATACATATTTGTATAAATTTAAATTATATTGTGTTTGTGTGTAAATTAAATTTAATCAATACAATGATATATATGCCACCCTTCTAAACTGATAAGGCCACTCTGGTCAAATTATATTACAATTACAATTGAAGGCATTATTCATTGCCTTGCAAAATACGGCAAGGTGCAATTGCAAATCACTTTCTGGATATTGACAGCTGTCAATCTGCTGGAAACACAAGGCTTCCACCCTTCTTCCCCCCAAATTGTGAAGAGGTAAGTTGTGATTTTTCGAAACAAAACTTTTCGGTGCTGGAACATTCTATCTCCTTTTCGTCCAGTTTGGGCCTAGCGAAGCCTAGATGGATTTTCGGGGTCTGGAAGGCCACTTCTTGTACGGGTAGTCCTCGACTTACGATGGTTCATTTAGTGACCGTTTGGAGTGACAACGGCCCTGGGTTGCTCACTTAACGATGGCAGGACATTTTCCTGAAATGACTGCGACCGGGAAAGTCGTACAGTAAGACCAAAAGTCACTGCACAGTCAGGGCTCCACGGCAGCCATATATTGAGGCCTCCCCGGGGCTTATTGAACAACAGCAGCGATCCCCTGAACACCGGGGCCGGGAAAAGTCATAAAACGGGGCAAAATCCACTTACACAGCTGCCTCACTTAGGGATAGAAATTGGATGTCAGTTGTGATCATAAGAGGAGGATTTCCTGAAATCGACACCCAAATAGCTGAGTGCTTCAGAATAACGGGGTTGGAAGGGACTTTGGGAGTCATCTAGTCCAGCCCACTGCTCAAGCAGGAGAGCCTTACAGATTAATAGAGATGGAAGAGGTCATCTAGTCCAGCCCCCTGCTCGAGCCGGAGAGCCTTACAGAATCATGGAATAACAAGAGTTGGAAAGGACCTTGGAGGTCATCTAGTTCAATCCTCTGCTCAAACAGAACATCCTTACAGAATCAGAAAGTTGGAGGTGACCTTGGAGGTCATCTAGTCCAACCCCTGCCCCACCTCTACTCTTTCAGACAAATTGGCTGCCCGGTCTTTCCTTATAAAAGCTTCCTACCGTGTTGGAAAACCCACATGTCCTTGTGGCAAGCCATTCCACCGGTTAATCATCCTCGTTTGGAAAATTTCTCTTTATTTCTAGCTTAGTTCAATTAAAGTCCTTTTAAAAAAAAAATAAAAAAATTCCTTGTCTTTTTCCTTTCCAAGGAATTGCTGAGTTGGGATTTTGAATGGGGAAAAAAATGGAATCAGGCCAAGGATGTTGGCAAGGTGATTTTTTTTTTTTTCAAAAGTTTGCAAAATCACTTTGCAAAAGAGGTGAAAAATCACATGAGCCATAAACATGAGGGATTTCCTGGAACATTTTTTACACAGTGATGCAACGGCCCTTTTGCTCATAACCGCCTGGGAGAGAATCTGATGAAATTGTGGGCCAGAAATGTTGCCGGGAAATAAAGTCACAAATTTGAGACCAGGAAATACATCATCATCATATCATCATCATTAAAGTCTTATGTTTTATTTTTTACAAAAATATCAATGCATGAACAGTGTGGCACCAGAGGGTCATATATGTTGCTACAAATAAAATAGTATTAATCATATTTGTTCCCTTTAACACGCTTATATAATTCTAGCAATCATACACATATTGTTAAATTATAATCTTTCATTTTTTTTAGCTAGTCAGTATTGCAATGTCTCATTTTTATGCCAAACTCCCTAGTCTAAGTATCATACCTTTTAATGCAAATAGACTATTAGTAATCATATTTATTACATTTAGCAAACTTACTTAATTATAATAATGTAAACATTTTTGTTCAGTTGAAATCTTCCATTATTTGCTTGTTCAACTCATAATCTTTCATTATTTGGTTATTCAGTATTTCAATGTGTCATTTTTGTGCCAAGCCTCTATTCTAAGTATCATACCTTTTAATACAAATAGACTATTATTAATCATATTTATTACATTTAGCAAGCTTACATAATTCTAATATGTATGTTAAATTAAAATCTCCCATGATTTGCTTGTTCAGTTTATAATCCATTATTTGATATTTCACTTTTTTGATTTTTTCATTATTTATTCGATATTTCCATTTTTATGTCAATCACCCTAGTCGGCCTGTCATACATTTTTAATACAAATAAGGTATTTTTTTTTATCATGTTTGTTATATTTAGCATAATACATATTCATACTGAATGATAATCGTTCATTATTTACTTAATCCATAATTGAATATATTATTTTTATGCCATCACTGTATTATTTAAGTATATTTAGGAATACTGTCATTCAAGTTCTCATTTCCACTCTTATTATTACTTCTCTTTAGTTTCTAAAATATCTACTCTTGCCCCATCTCTCTTCCATTAGAACCTTCCTGGTTCTCCAGTTCCTTTTTTGATTCCCTTAGAATACTATCCCCTTGGCTTATAATATCATCAATCCTTATTACTTTTGTTATTATCTCTTTGACAAGGAAAATATCATTATCCAGACTGGATAATATGGAAAGAAATAGATTTTTATTTTTTTCTTTGGGTGGGGATGGGGTCTGACAGACAGGAAGTTTGTGCATTGTTTTCATAGCATTGGCTGCTTTTGGTCAACTCACCATTTTTTTTAGCCAGGTCAGAAATGGTTTTTGGGGTCTCCTGGGTGGGAGGGGTTGGATTAGATGACTTCCGAGGCCCCTTCTACCTCTTCGATCGTTCTGTAAGGATCTCCTACTAGAGCAACATATTGGACTAGATGACCTCCAAGGTTCCTTCTGCCTTGTTATTCTATGGCTCTGTAAGGGTCTCCTGCTCGAGCAAGGGGTTGGACTAGATGACCTCCAAAGTGTCTTCCCACTTGATTCTGTTAGGATCTCCTGCTTGAGCAGGGGGTTGAGCTAGATGACCTCTGAGGTCCTCTCCATTCTATGATTCTGTAAGGGTCTCCTGCTTGATAGGTAGTTGGACTAGAGGACCCCCAAGGTCCCTTCCAACTCTTGTTCTATCACTCTGTAAGGATCTCCTGTTTGAATAGGGGAGTTTGGAATAGATGACCTCCAAGGCCCCTTCCAATTTGATTATATTTAATTAAATTTATATTTATTAAATTGATATACTGCCCATTTTGGTGTCTGGGGTGACTCCGGACAAATGTATATAGTAATATATTAATATACCTATGCATGTATTTGTATATGTGTGTGTGTATAATGTGTGTATGTATATAATGTGTGTGTTTGTATATAATGTATGTGTGTGTATAGTGTGTGTGCATATGAATATGTGTATATAAATATCAGTGTGTGTATTTGTATGTGTATATGTGTGTATATATGTATATATGTCTATGAATTAATTACAGCATCCATCGGAACCCTGACAGTATGTATGTGTGTGTTTGTTTGTGTCTGTTTGTGTATATGTGTGTGTGTGTGTGTGTGTACTGTACATATACAACGATTCACTTGAACAACCGTAGGTGAGAAACGTTAACTAGGGCAAACCTCTTGTCCCCAACATCTCCCTCACCAACCTAAACCTTGAGCTCCATTGCGGTCATAAGCCGGGGACTTCCCCGCTTACCTGTCCCATGAGGACGTTCACGACCCTCATCGTTTGCGAGGACCAGTGGCCCCATTGCTTCAAAACGGTCCCTAAACGGGCCATGTCATAAGTTGAGGCCCCCCCTGTATTTTTCCACCCCACCCCAGTTTCTCCGACGTAACCTTTTCTCCGTTTCTGTTTGCTGGCAGCAACCATGGCCTCCCCCTCGGAGAAAGTCTTCCCAACTTACGATGAAACGGTGGGTTCAAAATTGCTCCGCAAATCGAAGGACATGCCCTTTGTCCCCGTCGGTAAGTGCTTCTTTTCAGAGTTTTCTTTTCTGCCGGCCAGCCGCTCTGAGCCCATCCCGTTCTGCAATGGCGTCTTCGGGGAATTACGACCATTGCTCGAGAGCTGAGCCAATGGGTCCAAATTCCCCAAATCCACCTCACCTCCCAGAATTCCCCCCATCTCCCAATGGCCCATTTTGAGACTCAAGTAGAATCAGTTTGCCAAGCCTGCGATGGTCGATTGTGTGTCGTCAAGAAGGTGATTCTGGTCATAAGTGCGAAGGCTAGGTCCTAAGCCATGGAGTTATTTGTGTTTCAAAAGGCCTTGGTGGGGTTGAGGGGGCTATGTGATTACAGGTTCAAATGTGACAATCAGACTCACAAAATCTGTTTTTGGTAAGCTGTACGCTACAGGTCTCGAACTCGTTGCGTTACGCTGATGTCACATGATGCTTTTTGGGGGCATTGTGGAGCTGGGGGTGTGTGGCACACAGGTGACGCATCCGGCCTGTGAGCCGCTAGTTTGACACCCTAGGCCAGGGTTGGGCAAACTTTTTGGCTCGGGGGCCTCATTGACTTTTAAAATTTGACAGACGGGCCGCCACCTGGTGTCGAAATGCCTGTCATTACAAGTCAAAATCAAATGAATGCAATCATTCAATCATTCACATCAAACCTTAATTCTGTACCAATCTTCGGCGGGCGATTAAAAGACCAACGGGCCGGATGTGGCCCGCGGGCCGTAGTTTGCCCACCCCTGCCCTAGGCTGTCTGTGGGTCATTCTTCTCCTCCTCTTAAAACACATCACTCGGTTGTAGCGCTGGTGATGTTACCCAGTTGCAAGAAAACCACCCAAGTTAGAGAGCACCAAGGACTCCACAATCCTTTCCTCCCTCCTCTTCCTTCCTCTTCCGTCTCCTCCCTCCTCCTCTTCGAACACATCACTCAGTTACAGCACTGATGATGTTATCTAGTTGGGTCCTAAAACATCTGCTAGGAAACCGCCAAACTCTGAGAGCACCCAGGACCCCACAATTCTTCCTTCTTTCCCTCTTTCTTACTCTCCTCCCCTTCACTTCATCCCCCACCTCCCTTCCTTTCTTCCTCCCTTCCGTTGTTCATTCCTTCCACTTTTCCTTTTCCCTTCCCCTCCCCTTCCTTCTTTCCTTCGTCCTTCCCTCTCTCAGTGGGACCACAGACACACTGAACACTTGACAATTCTTCCTCTGCCTTTCCTTGCTTGCTCCCTTCCCTCCCTCCCGCCCTCCTTCCTTCATTCCTTCCTTCCTCATCTAATTCCTGGGACCTGAGAGCCCTGAACCCTTGAAGTTTTCCTCTGCCTTTCCCAGGTCTAGTGGTCTTTCTCCCTCCCTCCCTCCCTCCTCTCCACAAAAGCCCACTCCCTTCTAGCCCTGAAGATGTTATCTAGCTCAGAGAGTACCAAGGACCCCACAGTCATTCTCCTCTTCTCCTTCCTCCTCCCCTTCCACCTTCTGTCCACAAACCCCACTCCCTCACTCCCTTCTACCGTGTTATATAATTTTTTGTCTTATAATTTTTTGCCACCAAAAAAGGAACCAGGTCTTATTTTCGGGGAAACACGGTAGAAGGGAGTAGGATGTTATCCACTGACTAACCTCACTTGCGTGCATCGCTGTCAGAGGCCTTCAGGAATTCTTCCTGCTGTGGCCAGCAAGGCTTTCCTGAAGGCCTCTGCAGCCAATAGGATCGATCCAGAGCTTTGTGATCAGCTCCGGAGGCCTTCAGGAAAGCCTTGCCGTCCTTGCCGGCTGCAGAAGAAATGGGCCGGCAAGGCAGGTGTCAGGGTGTGCGAGGCCTGGTTACAACTGTCCAAAGGTAAGTAGTAGGGCAGCTCCATCCCCCAATCCCTACCCTAGCTTAATTTTTACCCGTCTACTCTGGAGTGGGCAGAATCTTTAAGGCTTATTTTGGGGGGTAGGGCTTATATTGGGCACCCGTGTAAAAATCATGCTAGGATTTATTTTCAGGGTAGGTCGTATTTTTGGGGAAACAGGGTAGCACTGATGATGTTACCTAATTGGGTCATGAAAGGTCTGCAAGAAAAACTACCCAGTTCAGAGAGCACCCGGGACCCCCACAATCCTTATTCTCCTCCTCTCTCATCCCGTCCCGAGGTGGGCCTTACCCCGGGGGACCCCAGACCCACCGATTTGTTCTTCCTCTGCCTTTCTCAGGTCTGGCGGGCTTTTTCTCCCTGGCCGCCTATGGCATCTACCGGCTGAAGCACCGAGGAGAGACCAAAATGTCCATCCACCTCATTCACACGCGGATGGCTGCCCAGGGCTTTGTGGTGGGCAGCATTGTGTGCGGTAAGTTGACGGGGCGGCTGTTGTTGCGCCTCACCTGGAGGCAGAACCACAAACACACCGCTTTTCCCGTTTCCCTAAAAATAAGACCCAATTGGAAAATAAGCCCTAGAATGTTTTTTTTTAAAGGATTCTCGTAATATAATGAGCCTCTGCGGCGCAGTGGTTAGAGTGCAGTACTGCAAGCTCCTTCTACTGCAGCCAGCTGCCTACAATTTGCCAGTTCAAATCCCATCAGGCTCAAGGTTGATTCAGCCTTCCATCCTTCCAAGGTCGGTAAAATGAGGACCCAAATTGTTGGGGGCAATATGCTGACTCTGTAAACTGCTTAGAGAGGGCTATAAAAAGGTATATAGGTGCTATTGCTGGCTATTGCTATAAGCCCTACCTCCCCCCCTAAAAGCCCCAGTTAAGATTGTCCGCCAGACAGACACACATTTAGAACCGCATTTCTCCCAAAATAAGACCTAACTGGAAAATAATCCATGCGTCTTTTGGAGCAAAAATTAATATAAGGCCCTGTCTTATTTTTGGGGAAACACGGGTAATTTTTAAAAAATGCTTTTAAAAGGATCAGTTTTCCAGAGTTCGATTTGGGAGAGGAGGAAGAAGGTTTTGATCATCCTCCGTTCACTCAGAAATATAAAAAATACAAATTTACAGGATAAAATCCAGAATTCAGGCAATCCGTGACTTATGACCACAACACAGCCTCCAGTTTCGTTTGCTAAATGAGACATTTGTTAAGGGCGACACGAAAACAAATTATATATATATATATATATATAAAGTCTGACTCACAGACGAACACAATACAGAAGCCTGATGATGGCAGATGAGATTCTGCCGAAACGTTGCTACAACTTTAAAAGCACAACTACAATGACGTGGGAAAATACCCGAACAAAGCTGAATGCCATACATACATACATACATACATACATATATATATTACGCAGCCAAGCCGCACTAAAAGCCTCCAATACAGGAAACACAATGTTGCCAGCCAATCAAGACAAAAAAAACCCCACAAAACAGACCGAAGATATTAGAAACACCAATCAAGCAGAACACAGCAAACTCCAAGACCACTAAACACAGACCAAGACTCCCAACCAATCAGGAGGAAGAAAAAACCATTCTGGCACAGCAGTAGGCTAGCCCCAAATTTAAAACAGAAACGGCTGTGATAGTCTGACTCACAGATGAACACCATACAGAAGCCTGATGATGGCAGATGAGATTCTGCCGAAACGTTGCTACAACTTTAAAAGCACAACTATAATGACATGGGAAAATACCTGAACAAAGCTGAATACCAGATATATAGATACCCGCGAACTCTGGAGTGGACGGGATTGTAATTAAGGCTTATTTTGGGAGTAGGGCTTATATTGGGCACACGTGTAAAAAAAATCAAATTAGGACTTACTTTCAGGGTAAGATATTTATTTTTTTGTCTTCCAGGTGTGGTCTATACCATGATCCGGGATTACGTCTGGAAACCTCAGTTGAAGTCTTCGGAAAACCGTTGAAGCTCTCCCACTCCTTCGCTACCGTAGGAATAGTTTTCTACCCATAACTGGTTGCGGCGAAGGAACAAAAAAAAAAAACCCACAAATTTAATTCTAATTTTATACCTCTTCCACACACGCAACCTTCCCTGCGGCCAGAATTCCTTTCGGGCGTCCCCTCAAAAAAATCCCTTATTTTCTATTTTATTTTTCTCAAGACCCCGAACTGAGCTTTTTTTCCTTCTCCGCCGCACTCCTCTAGGCACTAGGCGAGACTGAGGCAACTCCAGATTTTTCTCTTTTCACAGACAACCTTTTGGAGGAAAAAAAAAAATCAAATTGTGACACTCTCTACCCTGTGTATTTTCTTCCCCAAAAATCGAGGTTGTTTTTCCCGGCTTCCTTCAGAAATGAATTTACATTCATTTTACATCAGAAATGAAATCCTCAATCCGCCAACGTGGGGGTGGGTGGGTGGGGGGTTATTGCTTTCTAAATCCATTTTTGGGGAAGATTATGATGAGTTTTGGTGTTTTTATTTGTCGCTTGAGATCCTGTTGCCATCCTGTTAAATGTGCTTTTTGAGGGAGGGGGGAAACACTGGTGCCCATGCACACCAGAAAAACCACAATTATGTGACTGAAAGAAATGAAGGGAGCATTCTAACACTTCAGCTGTCGATCAAGCTACTCACAATTGTATTTATTGCACCTTATTAAAACCGTAGATGTTTAAATTATTTAGCCCAAAATAATATGTGACCTTAATATTTTTATTTGTACGTCGTGCACAAGTGTGTGTGTGTGTGTGTATATGTGTAAAAATGGGCTATTTTCCCCCCCCACACACACACACAAGTTTTAAAAACTAAAATAGCAGAGACAATGTTGCCGTTTTTATTGTGGGTCCCGCAAGCAGAAAAACTTTCTTGCAATGCACAACAAAAAAAGTGTTACACAAAGTCACGACCGCCGTTGTATTCCATCTGTAACTTTGAGGATTCTCCCCCCGCCCCATATGTACATGTTTCTTTATGGGTTTTTTTGGTGCAGGTGACGTTTGACGCAGAAGAACGACAGGAAAATTGTGTTACACTTCAGTTGTGCATCCTGCATTTGTGCCCCTTTCTCCATTTCTGCCTGGGAAGGGATTGTGAGCCAGGCACGACGGGATACACAAATTCCTATCCTACAGAGAGTCCTTGAGTTACGACCGTCCTCGAGTCTGCCAATTCCAGTCGTAACTCAAGCGGGTCAGGCACAACAGGCAACTGTTGTCATACACCTAGTCCTCAAGGTAATGACCATCACCGAGTCGGGATTCCCATCGTAGCTTGTCTTTCAAAGGATCCTTAGAAAACTTGCCCCGATTTCACCTTATTGTGTGTGGTGGTCGTTGAGTGAACCGCATTGTTAAGCGAACCCACATTTTTGGGAGGGTGGGGGGACTGGATTCACTTTTCTTTCTTCATTTTCAATTTTTAAAATTGGACGTCAATGGCACCTTCGTGAGGGGAAAAAATCCCCATATATCGCAAAGCACTTGAGTGCAGTAAGGACAGTCAGTGTAACTGCGAGGTGCTTTGGGCTGGGAACTGTCATAAGCCGAGGACTTCCCACCTGGGGTTTGGATGGCTCCTTTAGGAAATATTCTATGTCTGGGCTGTGCGTTCTACTATCTGATAATCTTCAAATATTACCCCAAAAATCATTTTGTAAAAAAAAATCCCATTTCAGGCTGCTGCTTGTGGCATCCTGAGTTCAAATCCTGATGCCAAAGCCCTGATTTTTGATTAGAATGGTGTACGGGACTCACCTGGCTTGTGTTGTTTTGTGCCTTTGTGCCATCCTTGGGTGCGAGTTTCTGCTTTTTTAACACAAGTCCTTGACTTAACAGTCAGAATGGATCCAGACATATTTCTCACTAAGCGAGACAAGTAAGTTTTGGGCCCTTTTTTTTTGAGATTTCTTGCCACTGTTGTTAAGTGAATCGCCGCAGCGTTAAAAGTGCATCGGAAGGTTGCAAAAGGATCAGTTACTCCCTCTCAGGCCACCTGCAACCGTCATAAACACATGTCAGCTTGCCTAAGCCTGTGCATTTCCTTCACGTGGCCCTGAGGAAGGCTGCAAAACGGTCGTAAGCGTGAGAAATGGTCAAAAGCTCCAGTTTTTAGCGCCCTGGTAACTCGGAACAGTCACTAAACGATTACTTGTATCATCCCAGACAAATGGGTTTTCTCAAAAAAAAAAAAAAAATTCAAGGAGAGTCCACAAATGTGGAATTGTAAAGAAATGATAAAATATTTTGGTGTTGTGTGTTTTTTTTTTTTTTGACAAACTCAAGATTTATTGCTTCACGATGACAAACTTTATAATTCGCCAATTTGAATGTTCGTGGACTTCAACTCCCAGGATTCCTCAGTCCGCCATGTTGACTGGGGAATTCTGGAAGTTGAAGTCTACCAGCTTTTCAAAGCAGCCAGCTTTGTCTCACAAACTAACCACTTTTTAGCTTCCACCAAGAAACACGGTGTCAGCCTCAAAATATATTCACCCCTAACTATCAAGATATCTTCACCCCTAATTATTGCTTATTTGTTGCTATGCTTTTTCCTCTCTTTCGGCTGTCATGAAACGGTGGGAGGGGAATCTTGGAAGGAAGAAGGCAGGAGGTGTTTTGCATTCCTTTGCTGGGTTAAGAAAGGGAGGATTCTTTGTTTTAACTTTCCATTTCTTCGCTAGCCTCTGTCCTTTTTCTGCGCAGCTGCGAACTTTATCAAAATATGTCAAGGTCACTGACAGTAGCCTCATCATCACCTGGAGATGACCACATGATCCTATTCAGAAGTTTTAATTGGAAGAATCATTTGATCTTTGGAGGGGGGAGCAATTCTATCCCTTTGTATATGCATTTTACCCGCCAATATCTCAGTTTCGGAATTGATTCTGTTGCTACCATTCAATTTCCAGTAAAAGAATAATTCTGCTCTACACCATGGAGTCTGAGTATTTCTTTCTTGGGATTTAGAAGGAGCACAGTCTGACACACGGTCAACTTGGTTAGTTTGATAAGGTCTTAAGGGTTCATGGGAATCGAACCAGTGATCGGTTTTTCGAAGCAGGGTTTGCGGTGGTTTCCTGGTCAAAAATGGCCGGAAGGGAGTCCTGGCGCTGGGGACAACAATGGAAGGAAGGAAAATTTGTGATCACCTGCACAAAATGAGATGAAGACGTCAAATCCCCCCCCCTTTTGTCTGGCGGACAAACCATGAATGATAGGCAGTAGAACGGAAGGTTTGTAGCTCGGGATGGAAATGTGGGGTCCTTGGTGCCCTCTGAGCTGGATGGTTTTCTTGCAGACATCTCATGACCCAACTAGGTAATGTCATCAGTGCTAAAAGGAGGAGGACTGGGGTCCTTGGTGCTCTCTGAGCTGGGTGGTTTTCTTGCAGACGTCTCGGGACCTAATTAGGGAATATTAGCAGGTCTGGAAGGAAGGAAGGATGAAAAGGGGAGGAAGGAAGGAGGGAAGGAGGGAAAGAAGAAAGGAAGGAAAAGGAAGGAAGGAGTGAGTGAGTGAGTGGGACCTTGAGCTGGGTGGTTTTCTTGCAGACATCTCGTGACCCAACTAGGGAATGTTGTTGGAGCTGGAAGGAGGGAAGAAAGGAGTGGGACCTCTGAGCTGGATGGTTTCCTTGCAGACATCTCATGACCCAACTAGGTAATGTCATCAGTGGTAGGAGGATTAGAGTTTCCAGAGAAAGGAGGAGGAAGATCAATGGTGGGATTCAGCCGGTTCGCACTGGTTCGGTAGAACCAGTTCCTATATTTTTGTGGAATTTGGCGAACTGACTGAATTGCGTGACTTGCCACGCCTGGCCCCACTTTGCCCCCTCCCCTCTCACCCAGCGAGCGGCCAGGTGAGGTATGGAGGCGAGGCACCTCTCGATATGAATGATGTTGAGTTGGCCACACCCACCCAGTCACATGACCACCCAGCCACGCCTACACAGCCACTCATTGGGTACAGGGAACCGGTAAATTATTTGAATCCCACCACTGAGGGAAACTGTGGGATCTTTCTGTGCTTGGTTGTTTCTTGCAGACATCTCATGACCCAACTAGGGAACATCATCAGTGTTAGAAGGGAGGGAGGAGGAGACAAGGAGAGGCGGATAGGGAAAGGGAGAAGGAGAAAGAGAAGAAAGAGAGAGGAAGAGGAGGAAATAAGAAAGATGGAGGAGGAGGAAGAGCAGAAGGAGAAATGTTGGGTCCTTGGTGCTCTCTGACTGCTGGTGTTCTTGTAGACATTTCCTGACCCAACTAGGGAACATCATCAGTGCTAGAAGGGAGGAGGGTTTATTGGGAGGAGGAGGAAGGGGAGGAGGAAGGAGGAAAAAGAGAAGGAGGAGGAGGAAGAGTAGGGGTGGAGGAGAAGGAAGAGAAAGAAGAGGAGGAGTAAAAGAGGGAAGGAGGGAGGGAGGAGGAGGAGGAGGAGGAGGAGGAAGGGGAGGAGGACAAGGAGGAGAAAGGAGAAGAGGGATGGAAGGAGGGAGGAGGAGGAGGAAGAGCAGGAGAAAAGAGAGGGAGGGGGGAAGAAAGGAGGAGGAGAAAGAGAAGGAGAAAGAGGAAGGGAGGAGGAGGAAGACAAAACCATAGAGTAACAAAATTGGAAGAGACCTTGAAGGTCATCCAGTCCAACCCCCTGCTCAAGCAGGAGACCCTTACAGAAACATAGAGTAACAGAATTGGAAGGGTCCTTGGAGGTCATCTAGTCCAACCCCCCTGCTTAAGCAGGAGACCCTAGTACAACAAGGATCCAAAGTAACTGTTGTAATATATTAGACTATATTTTCTGATGGTTTTATCCTCCATCTGGCCAGCAGGTGGCTGTGTTGGACCACTTTCATCCATTTTGCTGGCTAAGGTTCTTAGGAGAAGATGGATGGCTTTCTCTCTTCCAGAAACATACATTTAAGTTAGGAAGACTTAAAATATATATTTAATATATCAACATTAAAATAGAATTCAAGGCATGACCTGGCCAGGACATTCAGTCTCTATTTTTTATAAGACTTTTTTTTCAGTGGAAAAAAAAGGAACTTTGGGTCAAATTTTGAAAATAGGGATTTTTTGGGGGGGTGTTTTTCCCAAGCATCTTGGGCGATTGTAACCCAAGATTGTTAGTTTGTGCCACGATGCTGGTGTTCTAAATCATGGCAACTTAAGACCCGTGGACTTCAACTCCCAGAATTCCCCAGCTGGTCCCAGAATTCCACCAGTGAAAGTATACCAGCT